>NC_057804.1:220580598-220602342 GCF_018294505.1 Triticum aestivum | reverse complement strand
CTCATTGTTCATCCAGAGGCAGCATCGATCGGCTTCAGTTAGCAGCAGTAGCAAAGGATTCACTCGGGTTCAGTAACGTATCTAGAGCAATCACTAAGGTTCAGTTAGAGCCCAACGCCTCGCTCATGTTCAGTTAGAGCCAACGCCTCGCACACATGCGCGTACGTGTACAAGAGAAACACGCATCGCTTGCCCCCCCCACCCACCGTAACCAGGAACTCACCGAAATTTTCCTCGCCCTCACTTCTACCACGGCTTTTTCCGTCATGGACGGCCCAAAGAATGTCATGCACCAGCGTCTTCGGCCCTCCCAGGATGAAAAGCCCATTTCCTGTCATGATTTTTTGTCATAGAAGTAGGATCCCACCATATCTATGATGATATCGGGTTTTGTCACAATTATCGTCATAGAAGTGTCATAAGTATGACAGAAAAAAATTCGTTTGGCCCAAAATGTCACGGATGTGTCTTTTTTTGTAGTGCTTTTGGCATTCACGACGCCTACGAAGATACGAAGGCCAAGCAGAGTCGTCCCCACGCCTGCACTATTTTGTCACCACATCCTACTACAGCCATAGCTATGGCGGAGATTGTTGTAGAACAATGATATGCTCCCCTCGGCGACCCATGCGGCATGCCCGCTATTCGGGCGTCGTTCAAGGGAACGGGGCAATGCACGCAAGCGCAAGGTCACACTTTTCTATCCCTCCCTTCGTCAGCAGTCGAGCCATCTTGGCCCTGGCGTCATTAATGCTTGGTCCAGTATTTACCCTATTTCGGGAAATCTTGAGTGAAGCACATGAATGAATCCATGCATCAGCCAACGTGCTACAGCAAGGCCGTCCACGTGAACATGATCCATACGACAACCGCCACTTGGTTGTTTCGAAGAGGAAGGGGAAAAGGAATGGAGGGCCAGAAGGGCCCGGCACTGTACTCCACTACCCGCCAGGCACACCTGGCGCGTATCGGTCTTTGCCGGGAGCAAGAACGTTACCTATTCAGCTTCTACTCCTCCGGACGTCGCGAGCAAACCAAGCACACGTGGGTCGACAGAGAGAGAAGGGACTAGAACAAAAAAGCTAAGTCTACATCATCGTTTCTTGTTAATGCATTTAGGTTTTTGCGGTTGTTTACCCCTTTGACTTTAGTGAGTGTTCGTACTATGAAAACCTTAATGTGATGGAACCTTGTCTAGTTTCTTTGATTGCACCATCGTCCTGTCCCGAGCCATGCTCACAGGATGGGAGGCTGCATCGAGATCTGCCTAGGAAAAACCTGTTGGGACGCATCCATGCCAAGATGAGTGTTAAGGGCCAGACCCTTACGACAATTGCGGGAATATGATACCGGCAGGCATCTAGAACAGAGATAGGAATTGATCATGCGAACGCAAGCATATAAAGCTCAAAGAGATAAACACGCATTTGAGATTCAGCAAAGAGAACCAGTTTCATGCAAACACAAGCACTACAAGAAATATGTCAACTTGTGACCTTGACTATTGGTCACTGAATGGTCATTGTTTTTCATTTGTGTCATTTTTGTGACAAAAAACAGAAGGTCAAAAGCTGGTGGTCGTAAACTGAAATTAACGACCTTCTTTGGGATAGGGTCGTAGACGTTTATGACCTAAACAAAAGGTCATTGAACCCATGACCTTTTGTTTTGGTCGCTGGTTGTCTGCCCAGGCCATGTCGGATCCGACGTGGCAAAATTGCGACCAATTAAAAAGGTCATTGATAAGATTTAGCCCGGTCCAATTCGACGATTTACATGGGCCAGCCCAACAATTCAGCCTATTTATGTTTTTTTCTCATATTAATTTTGGTCGGGTAGATGGGCCAAGCCCAACATTTCAGCCTCGTTCTTTTCGGGCCTAGGCCTTTTTATTTTCTTGGCCTTCTCCTTTTCACAATTGATTTTTAAGCAATTTTGTTTATTTTCCTGAACTGTTTGATTTGTGGCCTTTTTAGGGCCCAAATAGTTTTTGTTTCATTTATGATGTATCAGGAATTAATGATCTGATCCTCAAAAATACAATAAATAATCAACATTCCCAATATTTCAATCACACAAATTTTCACAAATGGCGACCAAAATGAGTATATTATATATATTACAATCATGCGATAGTTCACATCATCTAGGAATTTAGAACACCCAGGAATATCTTTGAAGTAAACACCCAGGAACACCCAGGAAAATAAAACACCCAAGAAGATAAAACTAGCTACAAAGATGAAGTGTTCCCTTCTTCGAACTTCTTCAGCCTAGAGCTCCTGTAGAAGACAGGAAATTATGTTATCATGGCTGCCAATGAAAGCAATATCTTCCAACAAAGAACAACTAGGAAAAGAATAATTAACAGATACACAAGCAGCTAGGAGCATGGATAACATTAGTATACTGCTGCTGAGGCATTAGTATGGATAACGGAATAATGAAGTATGGATAACAATAGAAACACTAGTATACTACTGCTGAGGCATTAGTATAATGAACAGAACTTCCTGAAGTATACTGCTGCTGCTGAAGTATGCAGTTGCTGTTGCTGAGTTTGCATCAGTTTAGAAATCTTATAGAATAATTTGTTTATGCCAGGAATGCATCAGTTTGCATCAGTTTGTACAATACTAGAAAGGGCAAATAAAACAACAGAATTGCATAGGACAAATAAAACGTGTTAACCTGTTGTTGTTCTACACTTCAACATGGATAATAAATCTAATAGCGATGGTTGGCGTCATCCTTGCATTGGCTAGTTAAAACTAAGAGCAGCAGAGCAGATATGTTTATTATGCAGACAAACAGGGGTGCTCCTGTTGGGTTGCAACATGAAAGAGCCAGGTTTATTACTGCTAAAAAATACTTAGCGGCCACAAAAAATTACTATCAAAGGAATGGCAACGAATTTAAGGGTTTATTTTTGGCAAAATATCCAAGGTTCATAAATGCAAAAATGCAAAAAACGCCGATCTACTGTAGTTGTTTAACCATCACCACACTAACGAACATGTGTTCAAGAGAGTCGTTTGATCCAAAGAATTGAAGACAAATAAATGAAAGAGAAATGTTTCAATTCTATTCAGAAGTATAGTCCAAGCTATATCTGACTTCTGATGAAATGCATAGGTCCAGCTGATGACTACACAACAGCAACTACTTCAGACATTGTCTGGAGAAATGCTTATCTTTTTTATCCTTCAACAACGTAAAAAGAAATGACAACACAGCAACAACAACAATAGAATCTCACCCAACTAATGTACTAGAACTAGATCAACCAAGCATCAGTTTTAAAAAGCTCGGTTTAAGATACTTCAACAGCGTAAAATCTCAGTAGCATCTCCTTATAACATCATATGCTCAGCAGCATCTCCTTCTAACATCATATGCTCAGCTGACAAACGATTCAAATGCAACTCCTCTACATTATATCACACCAACACACATAGCTGCTTCTCTAGATGAGGAACAAAAAAGTTGATGGCATGCTAGGCATCAGTTTTAAAAAGCTCAATTTAGATCATCAAAGACCGGGAAGGATGCATCGGTCTAAATGTTTCACATCCTCTGCCCAGCACAACATCATCATCGTCGTGGAAATTCCCTAAACAGTCAGTTACCCACAAAAACATAGTGACCCACATCACCAATGAGATACTGTGAGAATGCAAGGACCAGATACTATGCAGAGCTACTAAGCAAATGGGATCGGGCAGAAGGGCAAAGAGAGGGAGGTGGCTACCTTCTCCACATGGGAACTACTTGGTGGTGATGTTGAGCAGCATCCTGACAGGGCCCTTGAACTTTTAGCTGCTTCTCCTTGGTGCCCTTCACCAGATCCGAGGTCACTGTTCATCACACGCACGCACAAATGCATCAGACCGGAGACGCACAAATCCAGCCTCATCCAACCAAGCACTAACAAACAACATGAATGATACTAACATAAGCCATACAGTAGCCTTGGAAGTGTGCAGTGAATTTGGACAGGAGTACATACATACAACACAGTAGAAACCTCAAGAATAATTGTGTGGAATACAATGAGGAATGTTTGTTGGGTCGAGGATGGGTCAGGTGCCCTTGATCACGACGACAGGGCAGCCCACGCTGTTGATGCAGTAGTTGCTCACACTACCCAAGAACATCATGTTCAACCAAAGGAACCGGATCAACTTGTTTATTTCATACACGAAAGGTGATGCCTATCATACAAGCAGGTAGACAACTGTCCTAGAAACTTCGTGATATAAATAGATTACAATATGAACTCCCCAAAAAAATCGCTAAATGAACTGATCTAGAAGGTTACTACAGTGCTACTACATGGCTGCACTAAAGAATGTGAAGATGCAGTTCTAGATACATAGGATTTGGATCAATTTTGGTTGTACACAATTGAGTTCTTCACTATGACCGTCAGAGATTTCCATGAAGCAATGCAAGTCGGTTTTCAGTAGCTACTACTAAGACAGAATGACTGAACAGTTCTATCCGCGACATTCAGTTCTATGGAAAGAAAAATGCTATGCCAAGGCGCAAATGCGCTATAGATCAAGGGAAATTTATCTATAAACATGGAGTCTCATGTCTGCAACAGCAGATGTAACACATACTTCACACTGTATCAGATTCATACGCAAAATGATGTTTATATAGTAGCACATTTCTCTGATAACCCAGTTTTTCCCAAATATTGTAGTGTGTCTCAGTAAACACGGATGATATCTGCAGTCGAATTTGGAACGAACAAATTTAACTACAGTCTACAAGTGTTGTACTGGCAAGAAAACTAATTTTAGAAACCGCAATTTCGTTTACAGTTCGTATTTGTGTTAGGAAGCAAGCCAGCACCAAAACAATCAGAAGTTTAGATCACCAAAGCGTAGAAGATAGTGCTGGTATTTCAGTTACCTCTTGACAAGGCTGAAAGCACGGCACCCCATTCTTCAGAGCTAAATGTTTAAGAAGTTTGATATAAATTGTGAATAGAACAATTCTTCAGAGCTAAATGTGCAACGAGCTACTGAATGTTATCACTTTGGAGGGTTACTATTCTTAGTTTTGAGAAGCCAAGACAACAGCAAGCTTATAATCAATCCAAGATGACAGCAAGTCCAAGATCTTATGGCAAAAGTAGAAACACCATCATAAGATTTACCACACAGAACATAGGAGATAAGCAGAGGGGAGGAATCAGTGGGATAACTTACAGGAGAGAAGCCTACGGTGAGGACGGCCAAGGCGATGGACCACCTCCCCTTGCAGTCGGCCTTGTAGTCAATCCACCTCCCCAAGCGCATGACGACGGCCTCCCACTCAGCGACCTGCTTGGTGACGATGCTCGAGCTCGAGCACCTACTTGTACCTTTTTCCAAGTCATAACAAAAAGAATCATAATATCCTTTTTCCAAGGACGATGAGGTTAGAAAATAAAAGGAATAACACGACCAAGGTTGAAACTCATGTACAAAACCTGAATAAAGCTCGGGTGCAGAAACGAGATTTATTTAGTATTGTTGGCTAAATCAAACGAATCAACTGAGTTGCAACTTCAAGTTCCATAATGATTTATGTCCCCAATAACATTCATATTTTACTTATCTACAAGATTACAGCAGTTGCAGACAATTCCCAATACCTAGCAGTTTTAGACTTCAGCAGATTCAGTTAACTATTTTTCAGACTACAACAATTTCAGTGAACTGTTTTAACACCTAACACTTTCAAACTTCAACAGATTCGGACTAGAGCAATTTCAGTAAGACAAGTAGATTAACACCTATCAGTTTCAAACTTCAATGGATTCAGACTAGAGCAAAATGTAATGCTCCTACAGAATGTTTTACATTTTCAAATAATGTCCACCTAAAGCTAGAAATGTCGGGGCAGTAAAAGATGAAACCTCCCGGCTACAAGTTTCGCACACAGCAGTGAACTCCCCAACACAACACTTATCACTTATGCTCTCTAACAATCAGATAGCAGGAACGCCTGCCTATCTTTTTATGTCGAGACCTTATGTTGGACAACTTGCACATCAATCAACTATTCATTGTTCTATTTTATCCTACGAGGCTAGTAGGTGCCGTTTAGCAGCACAGAGCGGCAGCTTTACCAGAGTTTTGATTTAGCCCAAGCTTCCCCTAATCTAAAGCCAACTCTTTGTTCTGACGCTGTACCCATTGCTACAGCACACGGTTCACCGGACGCCCATGCTACGCAGGAGCAAACCATTGGTCGATAAGGCATGACAGCAAGACCAGTCAGCCAGTGAGGGCCGGGCGTGGCACGAGGCTGGCTAATAAGCCGAAGGAGATACCGGGGGCGAAGAAGGTCGTCGGGAATCAGGTCTCTCGCCCTTGTAGAAAAGAATACGAAGGAGGGGCGGCGATTTGGTACCTGTAGACGAAGTCGCGGAGCCTGGGGTGGTTGGGCCCGATGAGGCGGCGCTGGCCGCGGAGCGCGAGGTAGTATGTGCGGCGGAGGCCGAGGAAGTAGGCGGTGATGGCGGTGATCTCCCACAGCACCATCTCTCTGCGGCGGATGCGGCAGCGGCAGATGCGGTGTTAAACTATTAGGCTAGACTTTCAGTAAGACTAGAGCGTTCATGGTGGCGCGGAGCTGGATGAGGTCAGGAAGGAGGGATCTGGGCGCTGCCTCGCCCCTCGCTCGATCTATGGATGGGCGTGGGAGAGGGTGGAGCAGCGGCGCTTGGGGGGTGGGGGTCGAGCTCCACCGGAGGGAGGTGGCCAACGCGCGCAGGAGGGAAGGAGGAGAGGGGAGGCGACGGGGTTCGCCATGGGATTGAGCGGGGAGGGGAGGATCAGAGGGGAGGCGTGCGAGGGCCGGAGAGCGAGGGGAGAAAGAAAGGAAGCGGGGGGGGGTGGACGAAAAATGTCCACGACGACTAGGGTTTCGGCTTAGGTGGGCTTGGGGTGAGGACAGCCGTTAGATCCGCAAAAATCCAACAGTGTTCCATCCACGATCCGCTTCAAACACCCATGGACCAATCAAAATGCAGTACACGCATACGATGTCACGACCATCTAAATTGGTCATAGTTAAGTACAAAATTGGTCGTAGTTAACTAAAATTCATTTTCCATTTTTTCGAGTGCCCAAAATGAGTTTTTTTGTCAAGCACCTACCATATATTTGTTTCAAAATTGGACCAAATCAATTTTCTAAAATATTAGGACATATTTAATGCACAATTGACCAAATTGTTGGGTGTCAAATGTTTCGACCCACCTCTGGTGAAAAAGACAAATTTCTGCCGATCTAGTTGGAAGCGGGTCAAATTTGAACTACAGTTGCCTCATAGTTTGCTCTTTATTTTTTCCAAAAATTATTTCTAGGTACATAAGTATCTATTTAATCATAGAAACACGCAAAAAAATCCAAGATTCAACCACTAGCTAGGAACGGTCAAGCCTACCGTTTTGAACGCATTTTGAAATGGGCATAAAAAATTGAAAAAAATCAAAAAATTGGAAAACCTTTGCATTGCGTCATTATATGTGACCAAGTTTTCAGGAAAAATAATAAAGTTGTAATACGACAATTATTTTAAAAAAGTGTTCTCAGAAATGAGCTATCATGCGTGAAGATTTAGGGCTTTCAAGCCAAATGATCAATCTTATGGCCACAATCATAGCATAGTTTGTTCAAATGATCTCATACTGTGCACAAGGGTGCATCTTGGAATACCAAACAATGTTGCCTAAGGGAGTTTTCATTTTCTTTGCACGGAAAATTCATTTTCCATTTTTCGAGTGCCCGAAATGAGTTTTTTTGTGAAGGATCTACCATATATTTGTTGCAAAATTGGACCAAATCAATTTTCTAAAATACTAGGCCGTCTTTAATGCACAATTAAAAAATGGTTGGGTGTCAAGTTTTGATCCACCTCTGGTGAAAAAGACAAATTCCCACCGATTCAGTAGGAAGCGGGTCAAATTTGAACTTCAGCTGCCTCATAGTTTGCTCTTTATTTATTCCAAAAATCAATTCTAGGTACATAAGTATCTATTTCATCAAAGAAACATCAAAAGTTTTCCAAGATTCAACCACTAGCTAGGAACGGTCAAGCCTGCCGTTTTGACCGCATTTTGAACAACAACAACAACAACAACAAAGCCTTTAGTCCCAAACAAGTTGGGGTAGGCTAGAGGTGAAACCCATAAGATCTCGCAACCAACTCATGGCTCTGGCACATGGATAGCAAGCTTCCACGCACCCCTGTCCATAGCTAGCTCTTTGTCGATACTCCAATCCTTCAGGTCTCTCTTAACGGACTCCTCCCATGTCAAAATCGGTCGACCCCGCCCTCTCTTGACATTCTCCGCACGCTTTAGCCGTCCGCTATGCACTGGAGCTTCTGGAGGCCTGCGCTGAATATGCCCAAACCATCTCAAACGATGTTGGACAAGCTTCTCCTCAATTGGTGCTACCCCAACTCTATCTCGTATATCATCATTCCGGACTCGATCCTTCCTCGTGTGGCCACACATCCATCTCAACATACGCATCTCTGCCACACCTAACTGTTGAACATGTCACCTTTTAGTCGGCCAACACTCCGCGTCATACAACATTGCGGGTCGAACCGCCGTCCTGTAGAACTTGCCTTTTAGCTTTTGTGGCACTCTCTTGTCACAGAGAATGCCAGAAGCTTGGCGCCACTTCATCCATCCGGCTTTGATTCGATGGTTCACATCTTCATCAATACCCCCATCCTCCTGCAACATTGACCCCAAATACCGAAAGGTGTCCTTCCGAGGTACCACCTGGCCATCAAGGCTAACCTCCTCCTCCTCACAGCTAGTAGTACTGAAACCGCACATCATGTACTCGGCTTTAGTTCTACTAAGCCTAAACCCTTTCGATTCCAAGGTTTGTCTCCATAACTCTAACTTCCTATTTACCCCCGTCCGACTATCGTCAAGTAGCACCACATCATCCGCAAAGAGCATACACCATGGGATATCTCCTTGTATACCCCTTGTGACCTCATCCATCACCAATGCAAAAAGATAAGGGCTCAAAGATGACCCCTGATGTAGTCCTATATTAATCGGGAAGTCATCGGTGTCGACATCACTTGTTCGAACACTTGTCACAACATTATTGTACATGTCCTTGATGAGGGTAATGTACTTTGCTGGGAGTTTGTGTTTCTCCAAGGCCCACCACATGACATTCCGCGGTATCTTATCATAGGCCTTCTCCAAGTCAATGAACACCATATGCAAGTCCTTCTTATGCTCCCTATATCTCTCCATAAGTTGTCGTACCAAGAAAATGGCTTCCATGGTCGACCTCCCAGGCATGAAACCAAACTGATTTTTGGTCACGCTTGTTATTCTTCTTAAGCGGTGCTCAATGACTCTCTCCCATAGCTTCATTGTATGGCTCATCAGCTTAATTCCACGGTAATTAGTACAACTCTGAACATCCCCCTTGTTCTTGAAGATTGGTACTAATATACTCCGTCTCCATTCTTCTGGCATCTTGTTTGCCCGAAAAATGAGGTTGAAAAGCTTGGTTAGCCATACTATCGCTATGTCCCCGAGACCTTTCCACACCTCAATGGGGATACAATCAGGGCCCATCGCCTTGCCTCCTTTCATCCTTTTTAAAGCCTCCTTCACCTCAGACTCCTGGATGCGCCGCACAAAACGCATGCTGGTCTCATCAAAGGAGTCATTCAGTTCAATGGTAGAACTCTCATTCTCCCCATTGAATAGCTTGTCGAAGTACTCCCGCCATCTATGCTTAATCTCTTCGTCCTTCACCAAGAGTTGTCCTGCTCCGTCCTTGATGCATTTGACTTGGCCAATATCCCTCGTCTTCCTCTCCCGGATCTTAGCCATCTTATAGATGTCCCTTTCACCTTCCTTCGTGCCTAACCGTTGGTAGAGGTCCTCATATGCCCGACCCCTTGCTTCACCAACAGCTCGCTTTGCAGCCTTCTTCGCCATCTTGTACTTCTCTATGTTGTCTGCACTCCTATCCAGGTATAGCCGTCTGAAGCAATCTTTCTTCTCTTTAAGCGCCTTCTGGACATCATCATTCCACCACCAGGTATCCTTATCTTCGCTTCTCCTTCCCCTGGACACTCCAAACTCCTCCGAGGCCACCTTACGAATGCAAGTCGCCATCTTCATCCACATATTGTCCGCATCCCCTCCTTCCTCCCAAGGGCCCTCCTTAAATACCCTCTCCTTGAACACCTGAGCTACCTCCCCCTTGAGCTTCCACCACTTCGTTCTAGCGACCTTGGCATGCTTATCCCGCTGGACACGAATCCGAAAGCGGAAGTCAGCAACCACCAGCTTATGCTGGGGTACAACACTCTCCCCAGGTATCACCTTACAGTCTAGGCACGCACTTTGACCGCATTTTGAAACGGGCATAAAAAATTCAAAAAAATAAAAAAATTGGAAAACCTTTGTATTGTGTCATTATATCTGACCAAGTTTCCAGGACAAATAATAAACTTGTAAAACGGAAAATATTTTAAAAAATTGTTCTCAGAAATGAGCTATCATGCATGAAGATTCATGGCTTTCAAGCCAAATGATCAATCTTATGGCCACATTCATGGCATTTTTTGTTCAAATGATCTCATATCATGCACAACGGTGCATCTTGGAATTCCAAACAATGTTGCCTAAGGGAGTTTTCATTTTCTTTGCACAGAAAATTCATTTTCCATTTTACGAGTGACCGAAATGAGTTTTTTTTTGTGAAGGACATACCATATATTTGTTTCAAAATTGGACCAAATCAATTGTCTAAAATACCAGGCCATATTTAATGCACAATTGACAAAATGGTTGAGTGTCAAAAGTTTTGATCCACCTCTGGTGAAAAAGACAAATTCCCGCCGATTCAGCAAGAAGCGGGTCAAATTTGAACTGCAGCTGCCTCATAGTTTGATCTTCATTTTTCCAAAATTCAGTTCTAGGTACATAAGTATCTATTTCATCAGATGAACATCAAGGTTTTCCAAGATTCAACCACTAGCTAGGAACGGTCGAGCCCGCCGTTTTGACCGCATTTTGAAACGGGCATAAAAAATTAAAAAAAATTAAAAAATTGGAAAACCTTCGCATTGTGTCATTATATGTGACCAAGTTTCCAGGAAAAATAATAAACTTGTAATACGAAAGTTATTTTAAAAAAGTGTTCTTAAAAAGAGCTATCATGCCTGAAGATTCATGGCTTTCAAGCCAAATGATCAAGCTTATGGCCACATTCATGGCATAGTTTGTTCAAATGATCTCATACTGTGCACAAGGGTGCATATTGGAATTCCAAACAATGTTGCCTAAGGGAGTTTTCATTTTCTTTGCACGGAAAATTCATTTTCCATTTTTCGAATGCCTTAAATGAGTTTTTTTTGTGAAGGACCTACCATATATTTGTTGCAAAATTGGACCAAATCGATTTTCTAAAATACTAGGCCATATTTGATGCACAATTGACAAAATGGTTGGGTGTCAAAAGTTTTGATCCACCTCTGGTGAAAAAGACAAATTCCCACCGATTCAGTAGGAAGCGGGTCAAATTTGAACTGCAGCTGCCTCATAGTTTGCTATTTATTTTTTCCAAAAATCTTTTCTATTTACATAAGTACCTATTGAGTCATAAATACATGGTTTGGTGCCGATACGTCGAGGTTTGGTCGATGGCCGAGGGCCCCAACTTTAGAGCACGTAAACTCGCATGCCCGCCGCATGGTCACCGTTTGGTCGTGGCATTGCCATGTGTTCTGGGCGGCCTAGGCATGTCTAGTGGGTTGGGCACTCCCCAAGTAGGTGCTAGTAAGAAAATCACAACATAAGATTCTCACGAGGAGACCGATCGATGCTCAAACATGAATAAGCAACCAAGTGTTTGATTAGTGGTACGGCAAATGCACATGGCTAATGGGCATGAGTTTTTGCTGAGGATGATCAATTACTAAGAAGACTGTCTTCACAAATTTTCAGCTCAAAAGGAGGAGCCTAGGTGGTACTTGCTTTGTAAAGTACCACACTGGACATAAATACGAATGTTGAAGCTGGGCTCAAAATAATGAATGGATTGAGCTGGCATTTGGTGGAGGATGGTTATCTGGGAATGTGAAAGCACTGTAGGAAATGGATACCATTTGGACATGCCAAAGTGGTACTTCCTTCACAAAGTGTTTTTCTGAACAGAATAGGAAAATGAATATTTTTGAATTATTTTTGAACTAGGCAAGGAAGGTTTTTTACATATTTGACGAATATATGACCCAAAGAATTTATGAGATTTTTTTGGGAATTTTGGGAATGATAGAAATATAGGTTGCTTCACAACTAGGGCAAAAACTACCACATGGACATGACACATAGGCAAAACTGATGATGTGGCACCTAGTCGTAGCAACCCACCACAATTTACAAGGTTATGACCATCTATATTCACTACAAAAAAAAGACACATCCGTGACATTTTGGGCCGAACGAAGTTTTTTTCTGTCATACATATGACACTTCTATGACGATAATTGTGACAAAACTCGGTATCATCATAGATGTGGTGGGCTCCTACTTCTATGACAAAAAATCATGACAGAAAATGGGCTTTTTGTCCTGGGCGGGCCAGAGACACTGCTGCATGACATTCTTTGGGCCGTCCATGACGGAAAAAACCATGGTAGAAGCGAGGGGGAGGAAAATTTCGGGGAGTTCCTGGTTACGGTGGGAGGTCAGGGCTGAGCGATGCGCGTTTCTCTCGTATAGGTACGCGCGTGTGTGCGAGGCATTGGCTCTAACTGTACCCGAGCGAGGCGTTGGGATCTAACTGAACCCGAGCGATTACACTTCAAGCGACGCGTTACTGAACCCGAGCGATCGATCGATGGCTGTTAACTGAACCCGATCGAGCGATTCCTTCGCTACTACTGCTAACTGAAGCAGATCGATGCTGCCTCTGGGATGAACAGTGAGCGTTGCGGGGGGGTGGATGAACAGTGAGCGCTGGCATTGCCTGTGGATGAATAGGACCCCGTGGTGTGGTGGAGGGCTAGATGAACAGTAGATGGTGGAGGGGTGCCCGTGGAGGGGTGGTTGAACAGGACCCCATGGTGTGGAGGGCTGGATGAACAGTAGATGGTGGAGGGGTGGTTGAACAGTAGCTGGTGGAGTAGCATGTGGTGGAGGCTGGATGAACAGGAGCCCGTGGAGGCTGGGGGAGGTCGACAATGGAGATGAATAGTATCCCGTGGAGTCCCGTTTTGTGGTACGCCACACCCCTCCCGATGAAGACGACCACCGTTTCGACCTAGCGCTCCAACACAAGTCCGTTTCGTCCGTTTTGCGGTATGCCACACCCCTCCCGATCAACAGGACCCCCGTTTCGACCATAGGAGGTCCATTTCGTCCGTTTTGCGGTACGCCACACTCCTCCCGATCAACAGGACCCCCGTTTCGACCGTAGGAGGTCCGTTTCCTCCGTTTTGTGGTACGCCACACCCCTCCCGATCAACAGCACCCCATTCAAACGTAGGAGGTCTGTTTCCTCCACTTTGCGGTCTGCCAGGCCTTGTTTCCATCGCCTATTCCGTCCAAGCCATCCTGATGAACACGACGACGCATTCCATTCTGACCCAGCCGGTTGGCTCCCACGCGTTTCATTGCCTCCCGATGAACACGACGCATTCCGTTGCCTCCCCATGAACACGATGCATTCCATTGCCTCCCCATGAACACGAGCCCTCGCTGTACGTATGCACGAGTAGGCGTTCGAGACCCCACCCGTATGTACACATACGTGGCTGTATTTTCTTTCTTTCACCCTGGCCACTGTACGTACGTGTACATGCTACGTGCGCGCCTCTACTACGACACGTGCACACCTCTACATTGACCAGTATATATATACGTACACGTTCGCGACTAGAATGAAAATGCTACGTACGCTTTGACCAGGTGGGTCCCGACTATCAGGCACTTCCTTGCGTGCAAAGATGTAGCTGGTGGGTCCCAGCAGTCAGAGGGTCGAATCGTTTTGGTTTTTTTTTGCCCGGACACACTTCTTTGCGTGCGAAGGTGTAGCTGGTGGGTCCCAGCAGTCAGGCAAGAAACGTTTTTTTCACGAAATACGGTGGCCCGTCCGGTGGGTCCCTGCTGTCAGGTGGAGGAATAATTATTTTGCGCGTAATAAGGTGGCACTTCCTTGCGGCCACCGTGGACCCAATTGTCGGCCTCTCCACGCACAGTACTCTTCCGATGAAAGTCGTTCATTGACCACATTGACCACGCTGCACCGAGAGCACCACAGCGGTGGACGAGGGCGAGGCCTAGGAAGGGGACGATACGGAGGCAGGGAAGACTCGGCATTTGTTTCCCATGCGGAGGGGAGTAAGACTGTATGAGGGTTTACTAGTTCGTCTACCGTCGTTGGAGAATAACAGCAGGTGAGGTTGAGTAGAGGGATGGCTAGGCCAGCGATGGGAGTACGGTGGGGCGGTGATGCCTGCGCGGCAGCACTGCCGGCCGCGGGGAGGAGGTAGCAGGCAGTCCCGCCGGTGCTTGTTTGAGCGGCTGGAACAGGAAGAGCAGAGATTGAAGAAGCACGACGGCCGTTGGATGGACATCCAACAGTCACTGATTGTGCGTCAACCTTTTTTAGGAAAGCCTCAAATCTGTGGAAAAAAGCATACAACCCATCTGCCATTATTTCTAATAATTTACAGCCCATTTGCTAATTTTTAAGGTTTTTTGGAGCCCATATTGTTTTTGCTAGCATTACAGCCCATATTGTGGCCACGGTTAAAAAATTATACGAAAATTTGCATATTTCGGTGCGGTCCAAACTGTTTTTAATCCTGAAATTTCGACTCACATTCAAAACTGATTTAAAAAATAAAATCCAACACATTCTCCACGCATAAAAATTAATGTAATTTAAAATCTTGAAATGAAAAAAAAGATATTTGAAACTAATTCTCGGTTTGATGTGTTTTAAAAATGTACAACCCATTTCTCATTACTGATGGGCCATTTTCTCGGCCAGCCGAATGAAAGCTCTCCGCGTCTTGAAAGATTTGCAGCCCAATAGGCCTGACAAAGCAACTTACTTGGAATATCACAAAAAAACTGGGTTGTGGCCATGGACCCAGCTGTCAGCCTCTCCACGTACAGTACTCTTCCGATGGAAGTCGTTCCTTGACCATGTTGACCATGCTGCGCGGAGAGCACCACGGCGCTGGACGATGGCGAGGCCTAGGAAGGGGACAACGCGGAGCCGGGGAAGACGCAGCAGTGGAAGCCCGCACGGAGAGGAGTACGTGGGTTCACTAGTTCGGCTATGGTGTGAGGCTGTCGTCGCCGCAGGGCCTGGCCAGCGGTGGGAAGAGTAGGGGGCGGTGAGGCCTCCGTGGCAGCATAGCCGGCCACGGGAGGCAGGAGCATGCGGCATGACCGACGCTGCTTTGGTCGGCTGGAGCAACAAGACCAGAGGTTGAAGAAGCACTACGGCCATTGGATGGACATCGTACGGTCACTGGAGCTAGAATCATTCATATTGACTAAGTTGACAAAGCCCTTCGTTCCCGTCAACTTAGGGCATGTACAATGATTCTATCTTAAGAGTGCCACGTAGGATAAATGATGAGGTGGAGGAGAGAGAAATCGTAAGAGAAGGCTTGTCTTCTCTTATTTAAGAGAAGACAAGAGATGATATCTTAGCACAATTTGTCTCACCATGTTTTTAGGAACAACTAATTATTGAAGAAAAGGCTAAGAGATGACCCATTGTAGACTTTTTTTTTGTCATCTCTAATTTACATGCAAAATTTAAGATATGACTATCTTATCAACCATTGTACATGCCCTTAGTAGGCCCACTAGTCAGCCACCCACCAAGGTGGGTCCCACTTAGCCGGGGGAGTATTCATTTTTTTGTGCGTAATAAGGAGGCACTTCCGGTGGGTCCGAGCTGACAGCGGGAGGAACATTTTTTGGCGAAATACGGTGGCCCGTTAGGTGGGTCCCAGCAGTTAGGGGGAAATGATTTTTTTCAAAAAAATACTGGTGGCCCGTCTGATGGGTCCCTGCTTTCACGTGGAGGAATAATTATTTTCCACGTAATAAGGAGGCACTTCCTTGGGGCTGCCGTGGACCTAGCTGTCAGCCTCTCCATGTACGGTACTCTTCCAATGGAAGTCGGTCGTTGACCACATTGACCATGCCGCTCCGAGAGCACCACGACGGTGGATGACGGCGAGGCCTAGGAAGGGGACGACGCGGAGCCGGGCAAGACGCGGAAGTGGATGCCCACGCGGAGAGTAGTACGAGCGTTCACTGGTTCGGCTGCGGTGTGAGGCTACCGTCGCCGCAGAATAACAGGGGGTGTGGGTGAGTGGAGGGATGGCCTAGCCAGTGGTGGGAGTAGTATGGGGGCGGTGAGGCCTCCGTGGTAGCACAGCCGGCCACGGGAGGCAGGAGCAGGCGGCACGACCGGCGCTGCTTTGGGCGGCTAGAGCAAGAAGACCAGATGTTGAAGAAGCACTATGGCCGTTGGATGGACATCATACGGTCACTGGACTATTGACTAAGTTTACAAAGCCCTCCGTCCCCGTCAACTTAGTAGGCCCACAAGTCAGCCCAACAATATGGTGGGTCCTAGCTAGCAGGGGGTATTCATTTTTTTGGGCGTAATAAGGAGGCACTTCCTTGCGTGCGAAGATATAGCTGGTGGGTCCAACCTGTCAGCGGGGGAATGTTTTTTTCGTGAAATACAGAGGCCCTTCCTGTCGGTCCTAGCTGTCAGGTGGAGGAATCATTATTTTGCGCATAATAAGGACGCATTTCCTAGCGTGCGGCCGTGGACCCAGCTGTCAGCCTCTCCACGTACACTCCACTTCCGATGGATGTTGTTCATTGACCATGTTGATCAGGCCGCGCCGAGAGCACCAGGGTGGTGGATGACAGCGAGGCCTAGGAAGGTAACGACACGGAGGCAGGGAATACTCGGCAGTTGTTTCCCACGCGGTGAGTAGAGGGATGGCTAGGCCAGCAATGGCAGTACAGTGGGGCCGTGAGGCCTGCTCGGCAGCATAGCCGGCCGCGGGAGGAGGGAGCATGCAGTCCCTCTGGCGCTTGTTTGAGCGGCTGGAGCATGAAGAGCAGAGATTGAAGAAGCACGACAGCCGTTGGATGGACATCCAACAGTCACTGCTCTCGTGTGTTGACTAAGTTGATAGGGCGTTGCGTGTGCGTCAACCTTTTTTTAATGAAAGCATACGCGTCAACCTGTAGTAGGCGCACAAGTTATCCTCAAATCTGTGGAAAATAGCATACATCCCATCTGCCATTATTTCTAATAATGTAGAGCCCATTTGCTAATTCTTAAGAATTTTTCTAGAGCCCATCTTATTTTTGTTAGCATTGCACCCCATATTGTGGCCACGGTTAAAAAGTATACAAAATTTTGCATATTTCGGTGCGGTCAACTATTTTTAATCCAGAAATATCGATTCATATTCAAACTATTTTGAAAAATAATTTATATAAATATAAAATCCAAATAATTGTCCACGCATAAAAATCAATGGAATTTAAGATCTTGTAATGAAAAAAATTGAAACTAATTGCCGGTTTGATTTGTTTTAAAAATGTACAACCCATTTCTGGGCAAACCGAATGAAACTCTCCTCGTCTTGAAAGATTTGCAGCCCAGCAGGGCAGATAAAGCAAGTAGGCCTTGTTTGGGTATTTCTTTGAAAAAATAGATCTAGGCTAGCCATTTTTAGCAAGAAAAAAACATAACTGGGCTCATGATGTGGTAAACATAAATAAAACCCTGGCTAGACGGGCCACAGCCCCCGCAGAGCCCCCGCAAAACTAGTATAAACAACAACTGCTTGTTCCTGGAAAAAATTGCGCGACTTGCTGGGTCCTTGGTGTCAGCCGCTCGTAGTGTAATTCTCTCATTTATTGACTACTTTGACAATGGCGTGAGCCCCAGATGTCCAACCATTAGGAGGAACCATATTTTTGGCTTGTACTTAGAGGCACTTGCTTGCATACTGCCATGATGTTGGTGGGTCCCTACTGTCATCCTCTCCACGTACAGTCATCTCCTTGTTCCTCTCGGTTGTTGACGACCTTGACAATGCAAGACGGCGGCGCACCGCGCACGGCGAGCGAACCAAGGCCGCAAGGCGGAGGACGATTGCGAGGCCTCAGACGGAACGAACAGGAGCCGTTGAAGATGGGCCGGTCCAATCATAGGAGGAGGGGAGTACGAGGGTTGACTGGTTCGGGCGCGGGTGCGTGTTGGGGCTGACATCGCTGGAGAATAACAGGATGTGTGGGGGAATATAGGGAGGGACTAGCCAACGTTGGAGGGTACGTACGGTAGGGCGACGGAGGCGCAGCCAGCCATGGGAGGCGGGAGCAGGCGGAGCCGATGAGGTGGTTTGGTTTGGGCGGCTGGAGGAAGAAGAAGACAAGAGATAGAAGATACACGACAGATGTTGGATGTCAATCCAACGGCTGGTAGGCAGAATCGTTTGTTGACTAGCTAGTAAGTCGACACCACCTTGGATAGGCTATTTCCTCGCGGGTCCCAAATGTCAGAATCCAAATCTGTCACGGTCATGCAGCCTTTCCTATGAAAATTTACAGCCCATTTGATGTGCTAGTTCGAAATAAGTTTGTGGGTGCTGGTGGGGGCTAATCACTTGGCTTCTGTAATGCACAGTGAGCTCAAGCAGCCGGCGAGAGTGATGTTATTTCCCTTTGTTGGGATTTGTTACAATATTTCACTCTAAATTAAACGAATGGCAAGCCATTTGCCATGTTTCAAAGAAAATATGACAGTCACAGCCGAGTTGAAAAGGGCAGGAACATCTAACTCCAGCTTATAAACTGTACAAAAGCACGAGGGTTAATTGTTCATCAGGTTTACAAAAAAACCCAGATTGAAAAGGGCAACAACATCTAACTCCAGCACTGTTTTCGGCAGTCACAGTCAAATGGATCGGCCAGGTCCATAGAATGAACATCCTGGGTCGTAAAATTTACTGGATTATGACCACAATATGTTGTAAATAGAAGCCTGACATGTTCACAAGCTCTTTTGCCCACCTGAAACTCCTTTTTTTGCTCTTCGACATACCCATCCGTCAAAACCATGCTGCTGATAAACTTAAGCCTGATGGACAATAGTAACCTTGCATTCAGCAGGAAGAATGTGACAAATCTTGTGTTTGCACGGTTGGCTACATATCATTCTAGCATTATTGTCTTCAATCAAATCTCATGAGAAGTGAGAAAATCCTGATGCTTACGAATCCACCGATTGGTTATAACTTTCTTACCCCGTCCGGTTGCCTAAATAGACATGAAGATTGAAAACAGTTAAGGTCTAAAAGAAGAGTGTCGAAAGAGCAACAGCTGAACGGTTAATTCTAGTACACTATATGCGGGCTTCCAATGTGCATGAAATTATCACCTTTATATACAACTTCTCCAGACATGGAAAGCACTGCAGCAAGCCAATAATCTTGTTCAGATCAAAACTATTCATTTGGATATATAAGATCTTGAAAGAATCCAGCACCATTGATAGGCCATCCATGGAGAAACTCTTCATTGAGCATAGAACATAATATTAGTACAAAATGTGTACTCCAAGATGATATATAAATTATGCGCAGAAATTTGAAATGCAGCTCATGGTTACAAGTGTAGATGATAATATAAAGTACCTGAAGAACTATGGAGCCAAACACCATATTGAAATGAGCACAAAGATCATGTATTACACCCAAGGTCTCCAGTTTAGGCGCAGAGAGGACGATTATTTGCAACAGTGAATAACTAGAATCAAGGATCAACCTTTGAAGTGAAGGGGCATCTTGGATGATGAGCTTCCTTCCTTCAAAAGAAATTCCAATTCTTACAAGGTTATGCGACTTTATTTGGAGACAACGGATTCTAACTGTGAAAACAAGCACCAAGCACTCCAGCACAGGGCAACTGGAGTGGATGATGCTGTGCAATGAGGTCTCCAATATACGGACCCGCACAAGTGAAAGTTTCTTGAGAAATGGGAGCCGAAGGTTTAGTACCAGATTGTCTGGTAGGTAGCACAACACAAAGGTGGCGGTGTGGAGAGAGGAGGAAAACCGCGAGATGGACATCGGTGCTGAGGGCATAAGGTCATGGCGTTCGGTATGTGGTATGTGATTTCCAGAGGAATAGTAGAACTCAAGCAGCTGTAGTTCTATGAATTCAGGGGATTTCAGCCAGGCGTCCACCGTGCAGTGCATGGTATGCTTGCTCAGGTAGCATGATGGGATGTAGAGGCTTTGAACGGAGCCCTGGTGGGAGGAGATGATGGCTCTGGGGATTTCAAAATCATTGAATAGAGATAGCTGACGACAGTCGAGATTAAGGGGCACGGCACGCCATAGAGGGCACCACCAAATTGAGAGGACTTGGGTGTGGCAGCAATCCTTGGTGGGGAGAAGCGAGATGATCTCCCCAAGGACGGCATCCGGGAGATCGCTGATGCGGTCCATCCGAGATTCTATGGGTTCCTGGGATCCGGTGGGGGCGGGGTCGCCGCTTCTCCCCGCGCTGCCGGGTGCGGGATCTACAATAGGCGTCGCCGCTGGCGGGAGCCTCATCTTGTTGGTGCTGGGGTCAGCCAACTCCATTTTCCACGAGGGTGTCGCGTCGCGCTCACGGATTTTGAGCAGAGTGACGAATGACGAGCATAGTTGTAGTGCGAGCGAAGAAGAAGGGGAGCTGGGGGTTTTCTGTAGGAGTGAGGAAGAAGGGGAGCTGGGATTTTCTGTAGGAGTGAGGTGAGGAATTTGGGGGTACGAGTGGAGCGAGCTGACGTGAGGTGGGTGGGAGCAAGGAGGAAGAAGAGCACGCAGGTTTTTTTGGGGGGCGATGTGCTGGGTGTGGGTAGCGCTTCTCATTCAGTAAATATATGGGCTTTTTAATTGATTTTACTATTTACTAGTGTGGATGGGCTGTTTTGTCTTGGGCCCATAGAAACAATTACTACTAGTACAGTGGAGACACTCTATAGCTACCTAGAAAAAAATTACTACTAGTATAGTGGAGACACTCTACCGCTTCTGGCTCCTCCTAAGTCATTGAAACGTCTCCCTCTACTGAATGTCGTTATACATTTGTTCACCGACATGCAGGCCATGCAGCGCGCGGGCCCAAATTCCATCCACCAAATTAGAAGGCAGTATGCAGGCGAAGAGTCACCCCGGTCGCAGCGCGGCAGGAACGAGCCATCGTATCACAAAACCCCACCTCCCCGCAGTCTAAGTTTGACGGACGAAGCAACCATCATTTCACTCTTCGCTGAATCCCCTTCTCCCTCACCGTCTTCAAGAAAGGCAACACTCGCATCTGCGACTGTTCTTCCCTCCCAACGAAGGGAAGGTAAGCGGATCCGTGATGTTGGTATATTTTCGTTCAGAGAAAAACAACTTTTGCAAAGCAGTAACCGATTCTCGCTCTCTTTTTTGTTTCGTTGTCATTGCGATTGTGTTTTCCTTTCAGTGGTCTCCTAGTATTCGTCAGTTTCATGATGGACCAAGGAGAACCATGCAAAGATCTGCCGACATTGGAGCAGACGCGGGAGGCTGATCCCCATGAGACAGAGAGCTCCCAAGAAGATGGAGGCAACCACCGAGCCGACCCCAGATACGCTCACG
>NC_057804.1:220566783-220580402 GCF_018294505.1 Triticum aestivum | reverse complement strand
CGCCAAGCTGCCCAAGGTGATTTCCTTCTTCGCCGATCTCGATTGTGGTTTTTCATCTAAGTATGTGGTGGGTTTTTTAGAAAAGGAAGTATGTGGTGATTAATAATGCAAAATTTTATTAGCTTTGATGCCATGCTATACATAGTGGTTTAAATAACTTGTGTTTCTTATACTAAAAAGTAATTCATAATTTGTTTCTGTTTCAATTAGAGCCTTGATGCAGACAAGGATTGTGTGGTTGTACATGTCACTCGCTATGAGGCGGATGACCTGAATATACGCACTGGGAAAACAAAGTTCTTAGGTTGTTGGATCCTGGAAGCCATTTGCGGTTATACCAATGAAGAGTTGTATTCCAGCCTCACTGTTGTCAAGCGTGTTGTCCAGGGTGTACTGAAGCACAAGAAGTTCGAAGCTACTCCTTCGTTTGTGAGGCAGACTGTTCTTGTCAAGCTTACGCATGAAGATGACGTGGCATGCCTCCACAAACAAGTTTATCAGTGGCAAGGCCACAAGGTTGTCTTCATGAAGGTTCACAGGATTGAGCTGCTGCGGGACATCCTCGATGATGTTCATGGCAAGGTCCGTCTTGTGTCCAGCCCAAATTAGATCGAGGCATGAAATAGTTGCCCCAGCTAGTGTTTAATAGTAGTTTGGATTGTGTCTAATTATCCAAATCTTGCCTATTATCGACCCCTCTGGGGCTAGTACTCTGTTTGAATCCGTCTATGGGAACTGCTGCTACTTTTGTGTGCTCGTGAATCATGTGAGAACCATCGTAATTGTTGCTGAAACAAATGCGTCCTCACTAGTTTTTTCATGAATATGGCATGGTAAGACATAAGTTGTCACGGTTTATCATACGAGCAGTGTGTGTTTTGATGAAATAGAACACTCATTCGAGAACCATGCGTTGACGTATACATAAGTACTCGTAAACACTGTTGGTGCTACCCCACTTGTAAGCAGTTATGCAAAACACGACACATTGGCTCAGCTTGCTACAACACTAGGCTATCGACCAGCTAACAATCAACAATCTGCTGTTTGACATATAAGCAACTAAGTATCTTATTACAGTGGTTCATGCAGTTAATTGAGGCCACAATGTAATAAATTCCAAACGTTCACACGCTATTCCAGCGCTCATGTGGAACACTCACATTAAACTCGTCTTCATAAAAAACTTGAAAAGCATAAGTTAAGCAATTTTATACATATCAATGATGAACATAACAAACATATACTAGTTCACAGCAAAAGACAAAGTTGTGAGAAGGTTTGCAAATTAGGAAAAAACAAGCAAGGCTTCTCTGAGCAAAGGGCCTCCCGGCAGGCTTAAATTTCCTGGAGTTCACTCTGGTTTTTTCTTGTTGCCACCATCCAGGATTAGGCTCTCTCATTCCAGAATAACCAATTATAATTGTGGTCTCAGCTGGAATGCTGATCTGAACCATGCAGTGTACTGACCAGCTGAAATGCTTGTGTATTCCACTAAATTTAAGCACCGTTATTTGCAGAAATAAGCAGACCACAATGCCTCTTGTCCGCACACCTGTCCAAAAAACCGCCATGCAGCCGTGCCGGCTAGTCCTCGTTCCATGGATGAACTGGTAAAAAGTGCATTCCGGACTCAGTTGTTTTCGCTCGTCCCTGCACTGCAATCAGGAAGTAAAACGTACGAATCAACTTCTTTTAGATTGGGTTGGTCATTCTACCTTAGTTACTACCAGTGTAGGGATACCTTGAAGATGGGAGGTTAGACGACGGCAACGAGGGATAGCCATCTCATTTTGCGCGGTTGTACTAAAACTGAGGTGTGTGCTTTTGATTGCGCGGATAGAAACGATACGGAGATAGACATCCCGAAACGATATGGAGACAGACATCCCTATTTGCGCAAATACGAAATATGGTTATTTAAACAGTGACAAATATTACAACTTTCCCCTGTTTCCTCTTAGAACCAAGTCCTAGATTCATGCTACAGCTTTCCCACTTTCTTCCCTATTTGAACCAATGCTTTGAGTTGACTGTATGAACTAGCTTTACTTCTAATAATAGTAGAAGTATAGGTGGCTTTGGAACAGCGGACGGAAGTAGAAAAGGATCCACACGAGGGGGAAGAGCTGGGGCAGTAGAGCAAGGCAGGTTTCGAAGGAATATATACCTGAGGGTCGCCGGCATGTGGCAAAGACGGCGTCGGGAGGCCGCATCTTGGCCACAATACCGCAGGGAGGAAGAAGGGGTCGGAGGCCCTCCCGAGCCGGCGCTCTCTCGGGGAGAATGGCACGACCGCCGATCGGGACGCACGGGCAGCTGTTGGTCTCCTCCCTCGCCGCCGACGACAGCGTGAAAGATGCACCTACACCCCTGCCCTGGTCGAGGTTGTCCGGCCAGATTTGTGACCAGCCGTGAGCTGAGAGAGAGAGTGTGGCCACCTATGTCTTGCTTAGATCTGGAGAGCATGAGCGAGTGAACAAGAGGAACCCTAGTAAAGCAAGCGCTAAGGCTCCTGCTTTTATATATAGTGGAGTGATTTTGTTGTACCAGCTTCAAAAAAATGCGCTCCTACGTGTACCCGCGAGTGGGTGTGAGAGAACTAGTGCGTGCGTGCACCGCTTCTCTTCGTGAGAGTATAATATACTATGCCCAAAGAACGTTCGCCGCAAGAGTAATAGTATAAATGTGTGACGTGTGAGCTAAAATAAAATGTGTGCGCCGTCTTTTGTTTTTAGAAGTCTTGAGGGTAGGGTGTGAAGAGCACATATGTGCGTGACGTCTACCTGCAGATAGACGGTGGGTGCGACATGCGAGTCTGCGAGAGGACTCGGGAGAGTCGTGACTCATGAGGGTGCGTGTGCGTGAGAGAGGGGGGCACGTATCAATTCAAGGCATGTGTCCGTAAATCATTATCCGACAAACGTTCGCCACAAGCCTTTTCCTGACGAACACCGTTAGATCCGTTAGATCGGCATCCGACAGTGTCAGTTTTGCCATGTCATTAAACAGAACAGCCACTCCTCCTACACACAAATCTTCCACGTGAGTGTTAGCAACTGCCATATGCTCCCTCCGTTCCAAAATGCAGTGTATATAGCTTTATTGAAAATTCGAACCTGCTCGTAAACTTTTACCGAGTTTTCGTGTACCAAATTGCACATGTAGAATACCCTGTATATATCATTTCATTCATCTTCGAGAGGTAACTATAAAGATGGGTGAGCAGTCTACAAATAAAGACCATCGTATCACCAGCAGCAATTTCAACCATCCTTTAGTGTCGAGGAATATCATAGGAACTCTATATGATATGATTTTATAGGATTTTTTCCTTTAGAGCCAATTGGTTCATAGGAATAGATTCATATACTCCACATTTCAAATGAAATAAACATGATATCATTTCTATAGCTTTAGAGCCACTTGGTTCATATGAATGGATTCCTATACTCCCTTAATTTCAAAGGAAAATAAACATTAGCGTATATTTAATAGAAAAGTTCCTATGATATGAACCAACATGTCATCTCTAGATTCAATAGAAAAGTTTCTATGATGTGAACCAAATGACATCTCTTTTCCAATCCCCACTCATAGGAATTGAGATGCTCCATGTCATCTCTTTCCCTACAACTTCCATGTATACATCTTCTATTCCTAAATAGATAGTACAACCCACTAGTAGCTTTTTTCCAAAACATGCAACTATGGCACAAGAACTACATAGTGTGCCAATAACTTTGAAAGATGGTCGCTGTGATGAAGCTAACCTGACAGTGCAGAGATAGGCAAATCCGAGCACTACTGGCTGTTGGATATCATCAACATTCCACTAGATCTGCCACATGTACAATTTAGAAGACTACATGGTTGAACTTAAGCATACTGCACAAACCTCAAAACACAAGCACTTCTCCTTTGTTCTAGAATCTTCTGTATCATAATTGATTATTTTTTTCTAAATGAATTGCCATTATTTGTTTTTTACTTTATGATATACAATGCACAACCCCATGAATCTTAACATTTTTATAAAACTAATTGATTTTGAATGAGATGAACTATAAGAACTAAACGAATATCTACATCATGCATATATGACTCAAAACTTTACATGCTATAGTGTGTATTTATTCATAATTTGGTTTCAAAATCTCATGCGTTCAATACATGTGTATCTTACTAGTTTTGAGTAGAGTAGCAAATTTCACGCTGCCCCGGGTATATCAAAATGCAGGGCCCATGCATCATTGCCTTTCGGTCGAACCTACGTCCACAATTTTTTGTACGTACTATATCTCCACTGGTCCCCGAACCCAAAATGCTGCCTCGTTCCCGTAAAACCAAGCAGCCCACACATATTGAAGGCGTCGACTCGAACCGTTTACTATGATGTGGCCCCGCACACCGTAGTACTCCTACAAACCCTACCGCCGCATTCATCATCGGTTTTCTTCAAGAGGACGAGGGAGAAGCCGATTTGTAGTGGAGGCGCTTTAAAAAAAGTATTTGTAGTGGAGACCCCTACCCTAGGGTGCCCTAGGTAGCTGCCGCACGCATCATTGTTTTATCTTTTCTTTATGCTCTTGCACCCTAGAGTGAAATGATGGTTGCTTCGTCCGTCCAGCTTAATGCGGGAAAGGTGGGGCTTTGTGATTTGACCCCTCATCGCTCATTTTCTACTATTGCGGCGCTATGACCGGGGTGCCTCCAATTCCATCCGCTGCTCCGAACTGTAATTTGGTGCATCACACGTGGAACAAGACGGTGGATGAGCCACATGTCGGCCAAAGGGGTCCTGTTAAGTGTGTCGCCATTTCGTGTGCAGACTGACCCTGCTTGAGTTGCTACGCCAACACGACAGGAGCAGCCTACCACTTGGTTTTGCTCCTTGGTGAATCCCGACTATATTGATCTAAAAAGATACATGCTGAACTACCCTCTCCATCTCGGTTTTTTATTTTTAGGCCTCTCGGTTTATAGGGCCTGCACGTAGTTCTATGTCATCCATTTGACTAACTAAATATGAGTTACTATGTCACAAAAAGTATATCATTGGAT
This sequence comes from Triticum aestivum, assembly GCF_018294505.1. Classification (NCBI taxonomy): domain Eukaryota; kingdom Viridiplantae; phylum Streptophyta; class Magnoliopsida; order Poales; family Poaceae; genus Triticum; species Triticum aestivum. The sequence continues at coordinate 220,575,338 of NC_057804.1, read as the reverse complement.
TCTTAAGCGGATGTAGTTGTATTTAAATGTCGAGGGCGGGGCTTTTCCTGCGTGGTTGGCGGTGGGGAAGTTCCGCCTAGTCGGTTCGACAAAGACGCGAGAAGACGAGGGAGTAGGCTGCTACAAACATAGGGCTGTGTGATTTGACAGTGAGTTACTGCTGGACAGGTGGGGCCCCATGATTTGACTTGCCATTATAATTTTAACTGCGGCGCTACGACCGGCGTGAGTCTCCCGATACCTGACCACCTCCATACAGGTGCCTCTCCCAATGCTCCACCATGTAGTAGAGGCTGGCTCTTGCATGAGAGCCCACTTCTCCACTTTTTTCTTGCCTCTCTTTCCTCCACATATGCAAAAATGCCATGTAAAGCGCACTATTGTACTTACTTGCTCCTACAGGTGCTTAAGCTTGCCACATAGGCATAAAGTCTGATGTGGCAAGTTAATCAAGAAGAGAGAGACTAGTTTGGTGACCCAAGGCTGAAACGGTGCTACGCACGTGTACCTAGGTGAAAAGACAATTTTGAGTCTATAGCCAATTAAATGAAGCAAACTTAGCAACACCATTTCATTGGAAGAGGTCACTCCTTGGCAAATGCAATAAATACTAGTACTCCCTATGTCCCATAATATAAGAACATTTTTGGCACTACACTAGTGTCAAAAACGTTCTTATATTATGGGACGGAGGGAGTATGAAGAAAGAGAAAGAGAGAAGTAAAATAAATAAATACACTTATAGCCAACTGTCGGTGTCAAAACCGGCGGATCTCGAGTAGGGGGTCCCGAACTGTGCGTCTAGGCGGATGGTAACAGGAGACAAGGACACGATGTTTTACCCAGGTTCGGGCCCTCTTGATGGAGGTAAAACCCTACGTCCTGCTTGATTGATATTGATATTGTGGATGTTTACAAGAGTGGATCTACCACGAGATCAAGGAGGCTAAACCCTAGAAGCTAGCCTATTGTATGATTGTAATGGTTGTTGTTGTCCTACGTACTAGAGCCATCCGGTTTATATAGACACCGGAGAGGGCTAGGGTTACAAAGAGTCGGTTACAATGGTAGGAGATCTACGTATCCGGATCGCCAAGCTTGCCTTCCACTCCAAGGAAAGTCCCATCCGGACACGGGACGAAGTCTTCAATCTTGTATCTTCATAGTTTTGGAGTCCGGTCGATGATGATAGTCCGGCCGATGATAGTTCGGCCGATGGTGGTAGTCCGGCTATCCGGACACCCCCTAATCCGGGACTCCCTCAGTAGCCCCCGAACCAGGCTTCAATGACGATAAGTCCAGCATGTGTGTAGTCTTCGGCATTGCAAGGCGGGTTCTCCTTCAAGTTCTACGTACCTGCCGAACAGTGTCCGGCTTCCTCATCAATGTTGCGCGTCTTGGCTTCCACGCCCAATAACGGCCTTCTTCCACGCGTCGCGCGAATGTGAAAAGCCTGGGTGTCTTTTATGATTTACCCCCTAGTTGTGCGAATAATCTGCCTATAAGGGAGGCAAGAATCCAGATCCAAATCACCATCTTCCTCCTGGAAATACTCATCGGAGCACTTTCAACCAAGAATCCATTCCATCATGGACCGTCAACGCGGCTCCTCTTCTCGCGCTCCCAGCCCTTTGCCAGCAGATTGGAGGAGATGCTCTGTTCCACACAACGAGCTGGTGAAGCTCCAAGCAGGGGGATATCTCCCTCCGGCCTTTATGGTTCCGGTTCGAGCCGGGCTGGCCACCTATAAAGGTGGGAAGCAAGCGGAGGTTACCCCAAGTCCCAACAAAGGGGAGCGGGTATGCTTCGTCCCCTATTTGATAAGGGGCCTCGGATTTCCTGTACATCCATTCCTCCACGGGCTCCTGGAGTTCTACGGACTCCAGCTTCATCTCCTCACGCCCGCCTCAATCCTGCATATTGCGGGTTACGTAGCTCTTTGCGAGCTATTCCTGGGCGTCGAGCCCATTTCGCGCTGTGGAAGAGGTTGTTCTGCCTTGTACCCCGTTCTCACGAGGGGTCCATATATCAAGTGGGCGGCGCGGAAATATGGCGCATTGCCGGGACTGGATATCCATGCGGAACCCCTAAGAAGGCGTCCGAAGACTGGCCTTCGGAATGGTTTTATATAGAAGACACTCCACTGCCGGACCCTGTTCGGATTGGCCTCCTGGAGTTCAGCAATGCTCCTCTGAAGAAACGCCTTAGTTGGCGTCCGCGGAGCCCCCAACTGGAGGAAGACAAGAGCGTCCATTATTTGATGGGCCGAATAAGGTTACTGGCCCATGCCGGGTTGACCATGATTGGAGTCATGGCGACATGCATTATGCGGGGGGTGCAGCCACTACAATACAGGGGCCATCCCATGTGGGAGTTCAACGGGGAGGACGATGCCACCCGTCATGGCCGCAAAGGGCCGGATTCGGTCGAAGATCTGGTGACGATCCTGTCCGGCCTGTATAAGGGGGAGAAGGAGGATTTCCTTCGAACAAACCCGTTAAATGGGTTCTCCATGAATAATGCCCGGCCTTGGGTAAGCGAACACTCTGCGTGCCCGACCCATGCTTTTTGAAACTTAAGTTTCTTATATTGTGTTCTTCTTTCCATGCAGGAGCTGCGCCGGATCGTGGAGGACATGCTAAGTCCAGCTCCGCAACCCGAGGATCCAGAGAGATCCCAGGATCCGGCCTCCGAAGAGGATCCGGACATAATGGTGGAGCTCATCAACGGAGTGTTCCACCAGCTCAGCATGGACAATGCTTTAGTCGCCATCACGGCTGACTATCCCGGACTATATCCGGCTTCCCAGGTGATTGCGACCGATGTCCTAGGGCGAGAAGCCGAGCCCGCGGTGGCTGGCCAACAAAGGCCAGTCCGGACCAGTAGGTGGAAGAGGAGCGCGGCGCGGACTGAAATGTCGCCGCAAAGGTGTAGCTCACAATTCATTATTCAGAGCAACGTTCCTAGGAAGCGTTTGAGTGCTCATGACTTTTGTAGGGAAAAAAGCGTCCGCCGGACTGTAGGCGTGGAGGTTGCCAATCCAACCTCTACCAGCCAGGCTCCAGCACCTGGTCTGGAGGGGGAGCCGAGCACAAGGCGCGAGCCGGACGTTCCTCCGACAGAGGATGCCGACAGACTGTCCGCCACCAAGTCTGAGGTGGAGAGTGCCCTGAATCACAGGCGCCACCGGACAGTATTTCGTGACGCGTGCTTCTCCCCTGAGGCGTTGAATGCCTTTAACGCGGGGGACGCGCACCTTCGTGCTGCTCAAGATGGTTTTACCAGAGCCACGGAGCAGTATGTAAAAGACATACGGGTAAGAGAATTTAATAGTTGTATATGCCAGTAGCCCCCGAGACTTAAAGTAGTTATATTAGCTGATTTAAGGATCATATGAAATGTAGGATCTTACCGAGAAGAATACCCAACTGTCTCAGGAGCTGCAAGAGTGCAAGGCCCAACTTGAGGCCACACTCTCTGGCGCAGGAGGAAACACAGGGACCTCTCTTGGTAACGCATTATTTTAGAAAGATAAGTAGCGTTTGGCCTTTGCGCAAGTCTAAAAAATGACGTTGCAGGTGCTGCCGGACAAGATCCGGACAGGCAAGAACTTCTGCACCAACTAAAGGCCGGTGAGAGGGTGCTGCATAAGGTGCAGCATGAAAGGAACAAGCTCCAGGATGCCCATGCCCAGCTTGGAGAACAGTTGAAAGGCGTTCGGGCCGAGCTGTCGGGCTCCGTTAAGGAGAATCAGCGGCTTCGTCGCGGCATCTATAGTAAGTGCTTGAGCGAACTCCTTTGAAAAGAAGAGTTCGGCGAGGAAGTCAATTTGACAGAATATGTCTGCAGGTATGCTCACAGGTCACCCTGCGGAGGAGATGCCCGTATCAACGGGTGATCAACTTCCTGAATTGTTGCAACTGATCGAACGAGTTCGGCAGGCAATGAGCGGCGTCATCCAGGCTTTATGGCCAGCCTTCTCCTTACCCGAGGGTCTTGGGGAGCTTGCGGAGAAGCTTCAGGGAGTGCGGCAGCGCTTCCATTTATGGAAGATTTCGGCCTGCCGCCAAGGTGCCAGGGAGGCCTGGGCCATGGTAAAGACGCGGTACAAGAAGGCGGATCCCAACCACATGGCCGAAGTCAGACCTGTGGGGCCCGATGGGAAGGAGATCCCTGTGAGTTTAGTATACGGCCAAGTAGAGCTGGCCGCTAAATTTTCCCAACAGGACTGTAAATTAGACAACCTGTTAGACGGGATTGAGGAAGAATACAATCAGTCGATTTGACAATGTATTATAAAATGACATATAAAATGCCTTCTAGCCGGATTGTAGATCGTTTGTCTTTGCCGACCTTTTCGCTTCGACCTCGGGACCCTAGAGTCTGGAGTGTGTCCGAATACCTTCTCGGTTATGAAACAACCGGGGTATGCATGGAGACCAGGCGTAGGGGTCATTAGTGCTTTATCAGACAAGTGCCCAAGTAGTTATGTTATATTACATGGGTAGTAAGAAACATCTTCCAGGGAGAATAGTTCCGTTAAGGGTTCCTTTCCTCTGGGGGTGGCATGCCCTAAAGTGCATGTCCGGACTGCGAAAAAAGCAGAAAAACATCTGGGGGCAGATAAATAAGTGGATAAAAAATCATCTTTTAAGTCACCGACCGAATATTCCCTTAAGAACGCTAGCTTTCGGCTTCACCCAGTCTGAGGTACACATCCGGCTGACCCGGCAGTAACAATCGCAGAGGTGCTCCCTTTACCTCCTAGCCGAACAATCGGGAACGTAGGGGTAAGCACAGGAGCCAGGCAACCCAGCTTGGCCAAAACTTAAGTCATATCGATGCATATAATGGTGAATAAAAGGTACATGTGGAGGCTTGACACATGTGCTGGGCATGAAGCCCTTATAATTAAGCTTCTGGTAAAGAAGCCCCCAGGTATAATGAGTGCGGATAGCACATCAATTTCGCGCGAACGTTGCGCAAGTAGGCCCTTTAAGGCTTTGATGAATAGGGTTGAGAAGAAAAAGATAAACAAAAGGCAGCTGAAGTAAAAAAAAATTTGGACGGGGGGAAAGGGACGAACTCTTAGTCCGGCGCTAGGCATAGAATCTTCGGAGGCGGGCTGCGTTCCATGGGTTTGGCTTGAGTCGGTTATCCAATGCATTTCGCAGACGGTACGCTCCGCCGGTCAGGACTTGATCGATGATGAAGGGGCCTTCCCATTTGGGCTTGATCTTGTCCTTTTTCTTGTCCGGCAGGCGTAGAACTAGTTCGCCAACGTTGTAAGTCTTGGCCCGTACTTCTCTGCTTTGGTATCTTCGAGCCTGTTGCTGATAAAATGCGGAACGAGCCTTGGCGATGTCGCGTTCTTCCTCCAATGCGTCCAAGCTGTCCTGCCGATCCAACTCGGCTTCTCTTTCTTCGTACATGCGCACTCGAGGTGAGTCATGAATGATGTCGCAGGGCAAAACTGCTTCTGCGCCGTATACCATAAAAAATGGTGTGAATCCGGTAGTACAGTTAGGCGTTGTCCGCAGCCCCCAGAGTACGGAGTCGAGCTCCTCTACCCAGTGCGTGTCAGATTTCGTAAGGGACCGAACTAGTCTGGGTTTGATGCCGCTCATTATTAGACCATTTGCTCGTTCCACTTGACCGTTGGTTTGAGGGTGATAGACTGAAGCGTAATCGAGCTTGATGCCCATATTTTTGCACCATGATTTAACCTTGTCGGCCGTGAAGTTCGTGCCATTATCAGTGATGATGCTGTGGGGGACACCGTAACGGTGTACTACCCCGGATATGAAGTCTATCACTGGTCCAGACTCTGTCGTTTTAACTGGCTTGGCCTCTATCCATTTGGTGAATTTATCCACCATGACCAATAGGTATCTTTGCTTGTGGGTTCCCCCTTTAAGTGGTCCAACCATGTCAAGCCCCCAGACCGCGAACGTCCAGGTAATGGGTATAGTTTTGAGGGCGGTGGGTGGCATATGGCTCTGATTAGCAAAGAGCTGACAACCGACGCATCTTTGGACTAAGTCCTCAGCATCTGCCCGGGCCGTCGGCCAATAAAATCCTGTACGGAATGCCTTTCCTACAAGGGCCCGGGCTGCGGCGTGGTGTCTGCCTAGTCCGGCGTGAATTTCAGCCAGAAGGTCTCGCCCTTCCTCTTCGGAGATGCACCTTTGAAGGACTCCGGTTGTGCTTTTCTTAAAGAGTTCTCCCTCATGGACGTTGTAGGCTTTAGATCGCCGGACTATGCAGCGGGCCTCATTATGGTCTTCGGGGAGTTCCTGCCTAACCAAGTAGGCGAGGAATGGTTCTGTCCACGGGGCAATTACTGCCATTATGTCGTGGGCTGAAGGTGTTATGCCATCGGCTGAATCGCCGGTTGGTGCGGCTTGTTCCGGTTTGTTATTTCCGGACTCCTCTTCCCATAGTACGGATGGCTTGAAGAGACGTTCCAAGAAGATGTTAGGAGGGATAGCGTCGTGTTTTGCGCCGATGCGTGCCAGTACGTCGGCTGCTTGGTTATTATCCCGGGCTACGTGATGGAATTCAAGTCCTTCAAACCGGGCTGACATTTTTAGGACAGCGTTGCGATATGCTGCCATTTTCGGATCTTTGGCGTCAAAGTCTCCGTTTATTCGGGATATTGCGAGGTTTGAATCCCTGCGCACCTCTAGGCGTTGAATGCCCACGGAGATTGCCATCCGGAGACCATGTAAAAGGGCCTCGTATTCGGCTGCGTTGTTGGAGTCCGTGTACATTATCTGAAGTACGTATTGGACTGTGTCCCCGGTCGGGGACGTCAATACGACGCCAGCCCCCAATCCGGCTAACATTTTAGAGCCGTCGAAGTGCATAATCCAATTGGAGTATGCACCATACTCTTTAGGGAGTTCGGCTTCGGTCCATTCAGCGACAAAGTCAGCCAAAACTTGTGACTTTATAGCTCGTCGAGGTTTGTAAGTTATATCAAATGGTAAGAGCTCAATGGCCCATTGAGAAATCCTGCCCGTCGCATCGCGGTTGTTTATAATGTCGTTAAGTGGTACTTCAGAGGCCACTGTTATCGAACACTCTTGAAAGTAGTGTTGGAGCTTCCGGGATGCCATGAACACCGCGTATGCTATCTTCTGATAGTGCGGGTAACGGGACTTGCAGGGGGTTAACACAGTGGATACGTAGTATACTGGTTTTTGAAGAGGGAATTTATGCCCTTCTGTCTCTTGTTCGACGACGAGTACCGCGCTTACAACTTGATGCGTTGCTGCGATGTATAACAACATTGGTTCGCCCAGGTTGGGCGCAGCTAGGACCGGATTTGTTGGCAATATGGCCTTTATTTCTTCGAGTCCGGCGGTGGCAGCATCCGTCCACTCGAAGTGTTCGGTGCGCCTAAGGAGGCGATAGAGGGGCAATGCCTTTTCTCCTAGACGGGAGATAAAGCGGCTTAGAGGCGCCGCGCATCCAGTCAATTTTTGTATTTGCTTGAGGTCTTTTGGGATATCTAGCTATGACAGAGCTTGGATCTTGGCTGGGTTTGCTTCAATTCCTCTACCGGATACGATGAAGCCCAGCAGCTTTCCAGCTGGTACGCCAAAAATGCATTTTTCCGGATTCAGCTTGATGTCGTATGCTCTGAGGTTGTCGAATGTGAGCCTCAAGTCGTCTACTAGAGTTTCGACGTGTTTAGTTTTGATGACTACGTCGTCTACGTATGCCTCTACTGTTTTGCCAATCTTGGTAGCCAGACATGTCTGAATCATGCGCTGATATGTTGCGCCGACATTTTTAAGTCTGAAGGGCATCGTGTTGAAGCAGAATGGTCCATATGGAGTAATGAATGCCGTTGCGGCTTGATCCGCTTCTGCCATCTTGATTTGATGATAGCCGGAGTATGCGTCCAGGAAGCACAATGAATCGTGCCCTGCTGTCACACCCTAGCTAGTCATGCATTAGAGTGTTGCATCATGTTTACTCTTTCATCAGAAACTTGAAATGGGGATTTGAGAAACCCTCAGAATCATTTTGAAAATGACCCAAATAAAAATTTCTCCAAAATAGTCCAAGAAAATGCTCATGTTGCTCTCTGAAAATATTGGACAGAGATAAAAATCAAACCAATATTTTTAAGAGCTCATAGGTATTTATTTTGGGCATTTGGAATTAATGCATAAATATTTGCATTGGAAATATATTAGTTATATATATTAATATATGTCCAAAAATTATGCCACCTGTTGGGGAGCTCTGGAATAATATATCTAGCTCCTGCAAAAATTGGCATAAGGTAATAAAATGATTTAATATTTTATTTAAATCAAAACAAATGACAGAAATTAGAAAACAAAAATAAATAAAGAAGGAGAAGCTTACCTGGGGCTCCTCCCTGTGCAGCCCAGCAGTAGCTGGCCGGCCCAGCCAGCAGGCGGCCCAGCCTGCCTCCTCCTCTGTCGTCTTCGTCCTCGACAGAGGGAGGGGAGTGTGCCCGGCGCGCGCGCGCCACCGCGCCACGCCACCAGCTCGCCTGCCTGCCTACCTCTCCC
>NC_057804.1:220556448-220566539 GCF_018294505.1 Triticum aestivum | reverse complement strand
GCTCTCTCTCTCCCGTGTCCGAACGCACCCATCATCGCCGTTCGCCATAGCCACCGCCACCGGCCTCCCCTCGCCTTCCCGACTCGCGCAGGAGCTCCGCCCCCTCGCCCTGAAGCTCTCCGTCAAGACACAAGACGCCGGACACCCCGTGGAGCCGCCGTCGCCATCGTCTTCCTCCTCGGGCTCCGACCACCATCGCCGTCGATTCGCCGTCTCCAGTGCGTCCCCGAGCCCGCTTCGACGCCCGCTGCAACCGCGGTGAGCTCCGCCACCGTTTCCCTCTCTTCTCCCCCTCGTTCCCGCACCGTAACCCCGTTTCCCACCACGGCCGAACCTCCGCCGTCGCCGAGCTCGCCGTCGACGCAGCTCCGGTGACCATTTGGTCACCCCGGCGAGTCCAACAAGTTCGTAAGGCCCCGTAGAGCATCCCTAGCGCCTTTCCTCGCTCGCCTTCGAGCTCCAACCCCGTTTCCGTGCATGACCGAACCCCGGCGGCCGCAACCGAGCTCGCAGCCGTCGACTCCGGCCACCCCAGGCCCAGCCACGGCCACCGCCCGACGCGCCATCGAGCTAGCTTTCCAACGCACCTAGCCGCACGCCGTTTGGAGCACCACAGAGGAAACCCGAGGCACTTGTACGCCGCGGACCTCGCCGGCGACTAACCGCCGGCGGGTTTGACCTGTTCGACCTGGGATTTGACCCCCCCAGAGTCACTGACGCGTGGGCCCCGTCGGCCAAGTGGTTAGCTTAACACTAATCACTGTTAATTAACCCCCCTGACACTGACCAGTGGGCCCCAGCGCCACTAACCCTTAATTAGGATTAAACTAACCTCTGTTAAACCCCCCTGTCACTGACGTGTGGACCCCACACGTCAGGTTTGACCCCAGCCAGCCGCAGTTGACCGCTGACGTCGTGCTGACATCATGCTGGCGCAATATATATATTTCTGGATTTAAATTAAATCAGGAAATTCCAGAATAATATTTAAACTTCAAAAATTCATAACTTTTATTCTGTAACTCCAAATCAGACAAATTATATATGAAAAATGATCAGAAAAATCCAATCTATCCATCTGTACTATTTTCATGCATGACTAAACAAGTTAACCTGATGTTTAATGCAGAACAAGGAAAAGCACTTTAAAAGGCCATGTTTGAGTTTGAAATTTGAATCTTTGATTCAAATTGGTTCAAACCCTTCTGGTTTTAGTTGCATTAGCCCAACACACTCATATTGCCATGTTTCATGCATGCATCATATTGTTGCACATTGTTTGGTGATGGTTGTGTATCGGTGTCCTTTGCGACAGGTTCTGCCTCCGAGGAGTACCGTGATTACCCTAACGAAGAACCGTATCAGTGCATCGAACCATCAGGCAAGCAACCAACCATTTGATCATATCGATACAATCCCATGTTCTCGCTCCTGCTCTCTTTTACTGCATTAAGACAACGCGTTTCAAACTGTCGTGTGCTACGGTAGTTGAACCCATTTCCTCTGCATGACCTGTCATTGCCACAGTAACTAGATGAAACCCACTAGCATGTGTAGGAGTTGATTGAGCCATATGTATGTGTTGTTCCTACCTTGCTATGCCTGCTATGCTTAGAGTCGGGTCAGGTCTGGTTCATCTGGGTGATGGGCTAGAGTGAAATGATTATGTCGGTAATGAGAGTGGCGTGGTGAACACGATTTGGTAGAGGTATCGATGAGAGGCCATGTAGGAGTACATGGTGGGTTGTTTCATTGAAGCCGACCCTAAGCACTGAGATCTGTATGTGTGATTTAAGAATCAGCTACTACCATGCATTGGGCCCGAAACCAATGGACCCTCTCGGCTTCTTATTCACCCTAGTTCTCCGTCTAGGAGTTGCAAGTAGTTTCTGGTGTTTGTAGCCTACTGGAGGCCGTGGACAGCGCTGACCGTAGGGGTGGGCTGTGATGCGGTAGGTACGTGGCACGGTGTACCGAATACCCGTTAGGTATCTCGGGAACCCTGTTCACATCGTTCGGGGCCGTATGGGAAACCTCGGCCGGACTCCCTGCGGATGGAACCTGGATAGGCGATAAACCTGGACTGGAGGCTTAGGTGATTAGGTAGGTCGTGGCCGACACCCACGTTGGGCTTCCGCTTGAAGGTTGCCGAGTACATGTCGTGTAAACAACGGTAAGTGGTGAGAGCGTGTATGAAGAAGTACACCCCTGCAGGGTTAACATGATCTATTCGAATAGCCGCGTCCGCGGTAAAGGACTACTTGGTTGCCTATACAGTTCATAGACAAGTAAATGGAAACTACTAAAAGCCTCAAGATAAGTGTGAGTGCCGAGGATGGCTCTTCCGTAGGAAGACGGAGGCGGATCCTCGGTAGTGTATTGAAGTGGTGAGTAGCGGACTCGTGTGCGCAAAACCATTTCAAGTTGAAGTATCGTAGGATAGTCTAGCCAAGAGTCAAAGCTGGCTTGCTACAATAACTCCACCAACCCTTCTTGATAATATGCATGTATGTAGGATCTGATGTAAGTCTTGCTGAGTACCTTTGTACTCATGTTGCTATAATTTACATTTTACAGAAGACGCTGCAACCCCTTCTGATGGGTTCTACGTAGACGTTGACATCAACGAGTAGGCTAAAGGCCCAGGTGGTGATCCTGAGCTTGTGAAGGACCATGTAGTATAGCTAGGCTTTCCAAGCCTCTTTTATTTTACTAGTTGTCTGTACTCAGACAAGTTACTTCCGCTGCTGGTTTGTATGACTGTATGACTTGAATGCTGGGTCGTGAGACCCGTGCCTTTGTGTATGTTATGTATGGCTCCCTGAGCCTTAAATAAAGTACTTGTGTCGTAGAGTCATGTTGTGATGCTTCGTTGTATTTGCACATATCGAGCATATTGTGTGTATGATTGAAATGCTTGGTATGTGTGGGATCTGACTACCTAGTTGTTTATCTTTAGTAGCCTCTCTTACCGGGAAATGTCTCCTAGTGTTACCACTGAGCCATGGTAGCTTGCTACTGCTCTGGAACACTTAGGCTGGCCGGCATGTGTCCTTCTTCGTTCCTGTGTCTGTCCCTTCGGGGAAATGTCACGCATTGAGTACCGGAGTCCTGTTAGCCCGCTACAGCCCGATTTACCGGAGTCCTGCTAGCCCAGTGCTACAGCCCGGACCCACTTGCTGATGACCGACACGTTCGAAGCTGGGTCATGGATGCCTGTCCCTGTAAGTCTATGCCACTTTGGGTTTACGACTAGTCATGTCAGCCCGGGCTCCTTATCATATGGATGCTAGCGACACTATCATATACGTGAGCCAAAAGGCGCAAACGGTCCCGGGCAAAGGTAAGGCGACACCCGTGGGGATACCGTGCATGAGGCCGCAAAGTGATATGAGGTGTTACCGGCTAGATCGATGTGACATCGAGTCGGGGTCCTGACAGCGTTGGCATCAAAGCCGGACTGCCTGTAGGTTCTCCAAGCCAAACTGGTCGATGTTGAGTCTAGAAGTTCTTTAGTTATATGTAGGGGAATTGTTTGTGGGTTGGAACGTAAGGCTCTTTTACTCCTTTATCTAATGACATTCTGATCTGAGTCATTCTATTGTTCCACCGGGGGTTAAGGAATTAGGATCTATTCCCTCTATCAGGATCACGTGTTACTAATCAGTAGTACCTTATAGGTTTGATGGATACAAGCCTAGTTCAATTCTATTATCACATTATGTTGCTAGGATGGACTCAGAACTTGATATGATGATGTTGAGTGTGTATGTAATCCTTTGTCAAATGTCTCAAAATCCTTCTTGAGCATTTACAGCTGTTATGCTGCTGAAATTTTGCTAGAAATTCTAATGCCTTTGCATTATGATTGTGCTTTCAGATGGCCACTCGCGACCTCAATCAAGTGGTTCGCCTGACTCGATGCCTAGATGTACCCGGCCATACTGCCATGTTGGTCAGGGTAATGACTGAGGCTGGATACCGCTGGTATCCTGAGTACACGGTCGAAGAGCAATTTCGGGACTTCAATCAAAGCCAGTATCTCTGCACTGTCAGGATATTTCCATCTTATCCTGGATCCACTGAGCCCCTTCACTGCTCCTATGGACTCGGGGTTACTATTGAGATGGCTGTGCAGGACGCCGCCTACTCTATGATGACCATCATGCGAGTCAGGTCTGGTCTATTTAGGGACTCTGATTTCCAGTATATGCCAGGATCACTTCCAGGAGCACAAGGGTATCTCCAGGCTATCTATGCTGACCCCACCCAGGAGGATTCACGGACTCGCACCACTGCCGAGATGCTCGAGGATAAGGACCGTGAAAATCGGGCCCTGAGGTTAGAGCTCTTCAATACCCGTGCTGACCACTGGGCCACATTGACTCGGTTTGCACCGGCGGTGCAAGCTGGATATTCGGATATGCGCGATCTCTATGCTGTGAGATCTGCTCTGCCAGACGTGATGGGTTGGCGTGATGTAGGAGGCATCACCCCACCTCGCGGTCCCCGCAGGCCACCGTCTGTTGGTCCAAGACCTCATCCTAGCCCTATGGTCCACAAGCTCCGCGAGATCGTCTGTTTCCGGATGATCATGTTGAGCTTCCAGGCTATGGAGGTGACTTCTACGAGGACTACTACGGATCGGTCTGAGTTAGTGGTAGTATCACTAGTTCGCACTAGCTGTGTCGTCTATCGTCCCGCGTGACTCGTGGGATATGACCTAGTTTGTACTCTTTCCGGAGGTGTAGAAAAATAATGTATAGGAGCTTGGGATGCCTCCGATGAGATGTAATCCTCTTTCACCATAATAGTACTTTGCTTGGTCTTGTACTAAACCCTGTATGGTGTGTATGACGATGGAATAAAGAAGCAGTTTCTGTATCTACCATGTCATACGGATGATCATCTTGCATTTCGAGTTATTCCTTACATTTTGTATCCTATGTCGGAATTTTATCATCCTGACTAAATCATTGTCTTGTTTACCTAGGATGGTCAACACGCGCACTAACCCTGCTCCTCAAGAGCAGGCCGAAGGCAGTGAAGTCAGGGATGCAAATCTGCCTCATCCTCCTTCCCTAGCCGAGGTTATGATGGAAGCCGAGAGAAACAAGCGGGAGACCAACCGTTTGTTGGAGCGTATTGAACAGAACACGGCACACCATCAGAGGACTAACGTGGTGTCACTCAGTGATTTTATCAAATTACATCCACCCACATTCCACCACTCCGTCGAGCCTCTCGACGCTGATGACTGGCTTCGCAGTATCTCTCATAAACTGCGTTCCGCGCTGGTAGCGGAGGCTGACAAGGTCACCTTTGCTGCATATCATCTTGAAGGCCCCGCCAGTCTATGGTGGGAGAATTATGGAGCTATGCGCCCAGCAGGCCATGTCACTACTTGGGCTGAATTCAGCGAGGCTTTCCGTGAACATCACATTCCGGAGGGTCTCATGGACCGTAAACGTGAGGAATTCTGCAATTTCACCCAAGGCCGACTCTCTGTGGATGTTTACAGCAGGGAGTTTGGTAACCTCGCACGATATGCAACTGAGGAAGTTTCTACTGATGCGAAGAAGCAAGCAAGGTTCCGTAAGGGCCTTAGTCCTGAGCTTCGCCGCGACCTCCGTCTGCATGAGTGCACATCTTTTCAGAAACTTGTCAACAAAGCCATCAGTGCTGAAACTGGTCAGACTGACTATGACGCAACACGCAAGCATGGCCGTGACATGGGTTCCTCATCCGGTGCTGGTCCTCAGAAGCGCCGCGTGTGGGTACCCAACACCGCCCTGCCACCCAGGTTCACACCGAGGCCACCCTTTCAGGCGCCTCGCCCTGTTCAACAGTCTGCTCCAGCCAAGCCCTATGGGGGTCCAACCAACAATGCTCCTCCACGTACCAGTTCCATGACTTGTTTCAAGTGTGGGGAATCTGGTCACTATATGCGTGAGTGTCCCCAGACCAACCCCAACCAGTCTGCTAAAGCTGTTGGCCGTGGCAAGCCGACAGGAAAAGTATTCCACGCCAAGCCGGTCACCGCCTCACGTGGCCATGTCAACTGTATCTCTGCCGAAGAAGCTCAAGAGGATCCCAACGTCGTTCTCGGTACGCTTCTTGTTAATTGCCACCCGGCATCTGTTCTTTTCGATACAGGAGCCTCTCATTCTTTTATATCCGAAAATTATGCTCGTTTGCATAACGTCGCATTCGGTGTTATGCCAACCTCTATGGTAATTCAAACTCCGGGATCCAAATGGCAAACTTCTAGAGTAAGCCATGGAAATGAAATCCAAGTCGACAGACTTGTTTTCCTCGCGTCTTTGATAGCCCTTAAATCTTCAGATATTAATATCATTCTGGGTATGGACTGGATGTCGGCTCATCATGCCCAAATTGATTGCTTCTCTAGGACTATTCAACTCACCCATCCTACGGGCAAGATAGTCAATGTCTTAACCCGACTAGCCAAGCGACAATTATATTCTCTTAACGCCAGCCCTTTGCCAGACCTTGAGGACGTTTCGGTAGTCCGTGACATCCCGGATGTCTTCCCAGAGGAATTGCCAGGTGTTCCACCTGACAGGGATGTTGAGTTCGTAATAGACCTCATTCCAGGAACCGTTCTAATTGCTAGAAGACCTTATAAGATGGCACCACTAGAACTAGCCGAGCTTAAGAAACAACTCGATGAGTCCTTGAAAAAGGGTTTCATCCGACCTAGCTCATCTCCGTGGGCTTGCCCCGTCCTATTCGTCAAGAAAAAGGATGGTACGGACCGGATGGTTGTAGATTATCGACCTGTCAATTTGGTCACAATCAAGAATAAATATCCGCTCCCCAGGATCAACGACCTGTATGATCAGCTCGCTGGATCCTCAGTCTTCTCCAAGATGGATTTGAGGTTGGGCTACCATCAAATCAAAATCAGAAACGGGGACATTCCTAAAACGGCCTTTGTTACTCGTTATGGCCAATACGAGTACACCGTCATGTCCTTCGGTTTAACCAACGCTCCAGCCACCTTTTCTCGGTTAATGAACTCAATCTTCATGGAGTATTTGGATAAATTCGTCGTGGTTTACCTCGATGATATACTCATCTACTCCAAGAACGAGGAGGAACATGCCGAACATCTAAGGCTAGTGTTGGAGAAACTTCGAGAGCATCGCCTTTATGCCAAATTTTCTAAATGTGAATTCTGGTTGTCAGAAGTGACCTATCTGGGTCATGTAATATCTGGTAAAGGTATTGCTGTTAACCCTGAGCGAGTTCAAGCCGTCCTTAATTGGACTCCACCCGAATCGGTCAAGAAAGTTCGGAGTTTTCTGGGCTTAGCGAGCTATTGTCGTCGCTTTGTCGAGAACTTCTCCAAGGTTGCTAAACCTCTAACCGAACTCCTCAAGAAAGATAAGAAGTTCGAATGGACTCCACAATGTGAGCACAGCTTTCAGGAACTGAAAAGACGCCTGACCTCTGCTCCCGTACTGGTACCGCCAGACTTCTCCAAGGACTTTGTTATCTACTGCGACGCCTCGCGACAAGGACTAGGTTGCATTCTCATGCAAGATCGACACGTAATTGCCTACGCTTCACGACAATTGCACCCACATGAGGAGAATTATCCTACTCATGATCTAGAGCTTGCAGCCGTAGTCTATGCACTCAAGACCTGGCGACATTACCTCCTCGGTAACCGTTGCAAGATATTCACTGATCACCAAAGTCTGAAGTACATTTTCACCCAACCGGATTTGAATCTCAGGCAAAGACGTTGGGTTGAGTTGATCACAGATTTCGACTTAGGAATAACCTACACCCCAGGGAAAGCCAACGTCATGGCTGATGCGCTAAGTCGTGAATCTTATTGTAACAACCTAATGTTACAACAAAGTCAATCGCTTCTCCATGAGGAATTTCGGAAGCTTAACCTTCACATTGTTCCTCAAGGTTTTCTTTCCACCTTGGTGGCAAAACCTACCCTTACGGATCAGATTATCAAAGCACAGAAGGTAGATCCGGGAATTTCCCGCATCAAGAGAAACATCCAGAAAGGAATTGCGAATTGCTTCTCCATTAATGATCAAGGGGTCGTATACTTCGGGAATCGACTAGTGGTTCCCAAAGTGCGAAACCTGAGACAATTGATCCTTAAGGAAGCTCATGAATCTCCTCTCACCATTCATCCCGGTAGTACTAAGATGTATCAGGACCTATGCCAGAGGTTCTGGTGGACTAGGATGAAAAGAAAAATCGCTCAATATATTGCTAATTGCGATGTCTGTCGTCGTGTAAAAGCAGAGCATCAACGGCCTGCTGGCACCCTTCAACCCTTAGCTATTCCTGAATGGAAATGGGATAAAATTGGTATGGATTTCATTACCGGTTTTCCCAGGACCAAGAGAGGGAATAATGCTATCTTCGTCGTTGTCGATCGTCTTTCCAAAGTAGCCCAATTCTTACCTGTTCGTGAGAGTATAACCGCTAGTCAGTTGGCAGAATTATACATCTCCTGTATAGTGTCTCTCCATGGTGTTCCTTTGGAAATAAACTCGGATCGAGGAAGTCTTTTCACCTCTCGATTTTGGGAAAGTTTCCAAAACGCTATGGGAACCCGTCTCTCCTTTAGCACCGCTTTCCACCCTCAGTCGAGTGGTCAAGTGGAACGCGTCAACCAGATTCTAGAAGACATGCTTCGAGCCTCTGTTATCTCATTCGGAATGGACTGGGAGAAGTGCCTTCCATTTGCCGAATTCGCTTACAACAACAGCTATCAATCTAGCTTGGGTAAAGCCCCTTTTGAAGTTCTTTATGGACGACGATGTCGAACACCCCTTAACTAGTCAGAAACCGGGGAAAGACAATTCTTTGGCCCGGATATGATTCAGGAAGCAGAAGAACAAGTTCGTATCGTTCGTGAAAAGTTGAAAACAGCCCAATCTCGTCAAAAGAGTCAATATGACCGAAAACATAAGGCTATGACTTTCGAGGTTGACGAGAAGGCTTATCTTCGGGTCACCCCTCTGAAGGGAACCCATCGTTTCGGTATCAAAGGCAAATTGGCTCCTCGTTACATTGGACCTTTTCGCATTCTCGCCAAACGAGGAGAAGTTGTCTACCAGTTGGAACTACCTCCGCACCTCTCCAGAGTCCACGATGTCTTCCACGTTTCTCAACTCAGGCGTTGCTTCTCGGATCCTATCCGTGGAGTGGACCACGAAACGCTTGATCTCCAAGATAATCTTACATATCGAGAGTACCCCATTCGTATCCTCGATCAGGCCGAACGTACCACCCGACGTCATAATATCAAGTTTCTCAAAGTACAATGGTCACACCATTCTGAGGATGAAGCAACTTGGGAAAGGGAGGATCATCTTCGACTCGAGTATCCCGCCTTCTTCCCGGAGGAACCCAAATCTCGGGACGAGATTGTTTTGAGTGGGGGTGAGTTGTCACACCCTAGCTAGTCATGCATTAGAGTGTTGCATCATGTTTACTCTTTCATCAGAAACTTGAAATGGGGATTTGTGAAACCCTCAGAATCATTTTGAAAATCACCCAAATAAAATTTTCTCCAAAATAGTCCAAGAAAATGCTCATGTTGCTCTCTGAAAATATTGGATAGAGATAAAAATCAAACCAATATTTTTAAGAGCTCATAGGTATTTATTTTGGGCATTTGGAATTAATGCATAAATATTTGCATTGGAAATATATTAGTTATATATATTAATATATGTCCAAAAATTATGCCACCTGTTGGGGAGCTCTGGAATAATATATCTAGCTCCTGCAAAAATTGGCATAAGGTAATAAAATGATTTAATATTTTATTTAAATCAAAACAAATGACAGAAATTAGAAAACAAAAATAAATAAAGAAGGAGAAGCTTACCTGGGGCTCCTCCCAGTGCAGCCCGGCAGTAGCTGGCCGGCCCAGCCAGCAGGCGGCCCAGCCCGCCTCCTCCTCTGTCGTCTTCGTCCTCGACAGAGGGAGGGGAGTGTGCCCGGCGCGCGCGCGCGCCACCGCGCCACGCCACCAGCTCGCCTGCCTGCCTGCCTCTCCCCTCCTCGTCTGGATGCCCTGG
>NC_057804.1:220523885-220556079 GCF_018294505.1 Triticum aestivum | reverse complement strand
TCGCTCTCTCTCTCCCGTGTCCGAACGCACCCATCGCCGCCGTTCGCCATAGCCGCCGCCACCGGCCTCCCCTCCCCTTCCCGACTCGCGCAGGAGCTCCGCCCCCTCGCCCTGAAGCTCTCCGTCAAGCCACAAGACGCCGGACGCCCCGTGGAGCCGCCGTCGCCATCGTCTTCCTCCTCGGGCTCCGACCACCATCGTCGTTGATTCGCCGTCTCCAGTGCGTCCCCGAGCCCGCTTCGACGCCCGCTGCAACCGCGGTGAGCTCCGCCACCATTTCCCTCTCTTCTCCCCCTCGTTCCCACGCCGTAACCCCGTTTCCCACCACGGCCGAACCTCCGCCGTCGCCGAGCTCGCCGTCGACGCAGCTCCGGTGACCATTTGGTCACCCCGGCGAGTCCAACAAGTTCGTAAGGCCCCGTAGAGCATCCCTAGCGCCTTGCCTCGCTCGCCTTCGAGCTCCAACCCCGTTTCCGTGCACGACCGAACCCCGGCGGCCGCAGCCGAGCTCGCCGCCGTCGACTCCGGCCACCCCAGGCCCAGCCACGGCCACCGCCCGACGCGCCATCGAGCTAGCTTTCCAACGCACCTAGCCGCACGCCGTTTGGAGCACCACAGAGGAAAGCCGAGGCACTTGTATGCCGCGGACCTCGCCGGCGACTAACCGCCGGCGGGTTTGACCTGTTCGACCTGGGGTTTGACCCCCCCAGAGTCACTGATGCGTGGGCCCCGTCGGCCAGGTGGTTAGCTTAACACTAATCACTGTTAATTAACCCCCCTGACACTGACCAGTGGGCCCCAGCGCCACTAACCCTTAATTAGGATTAAACTAACCTCTGTTAAACCCCCCTGTCACTGATGTGTGGACCCCACACGTCAGGTTTGACCCCAGCCAGCCGCAGTTGACCGCTGACGTTGTGCTGACGTCATGCTGGCGCAATATATATATTTCTGGATTTAAATTAAATCAGGAAATTCCAGAATATTATTTAAACTTCAAAAATTCATAACTTTTATTCTGTAACTCCAAATCAGACAAATTATATATGAAAAATGATCAGAAAAATCCAATCTATCCATCTGTACTATTTTCATGCATGACTAAACAAGTTAACCTGATGTTTAATGCAGAACAAGGAAAAGCACTTTAAAAGGCCATGTTTGAGTTTGAAATTTGAATCTTTGATTCAAATTGGTTCAAACCCTTCTGGTTTTAGTTGCATTAGCCCAACACACTCATATTGCCATGTTTCATGCATGCATCATATTGTTGCACATTGTTTGGTGATGGTTGTGTATCGGTGTCCTTTGCGACAGGTTCTGCCTCCGAGGAGTACCGTGATTACCCTAACAAAGAACCGTATCAGTGCATCAAACCATCAGGCAAGCAACCAACCATTTGATCATATCGATACAATCCCATGTTCTCGCTCCTGCTCTCTTTTACTGCATTAAGACAACGCGTTTCAAACTGCTGTGTGCTACGGTAGTTGAACCCATTTCCTCTGCATGACCTGTCATTGCCACAGTAACTAGATGAAACCCACTAGCATGTGTAGGAGTTGATTGAGCCATATGTATGTGTTGTTCCTACCTTGCTATGCCTGCTATGCTTAGAGTCGGGTCAGGTCTGGTTCATCTGGGTGATGGGCTAGAGTGAAATAATTATGTCGGTAATGAGAGTGGTGTGGTGAACACGATTTGGTAAAGGTATCGATGAGAGGCCATGTAGGAGTACATGGTGGGTTGTTTCATTGAAGCCGACCCTAAGCACTGAGATCTTTATGTGTGATTTAAGAATCAGCTACTACCATGCATTGGGCCCGAAACCAATGGACCCTCTCGGCTTCTTATTCACCCTAGTTCTCCGTCCAGGAGTTGCAAGTAGTTTCTGGTGTTTGTAGCCTACTGGAGGCCGTGGACAGCGCTGACCGTAGGGGTGGGCTGTGATGCGGTAGGTACATGGCATGGTGTACCGAATACCCGTTAGGTATCTCGGGAACCCTGTTCACATCGTTCGGGGCCGTATGGGAAACCTCTGCCGGACTCCCTGCGGATGGAACCTGGATAGGCGATAAACCTGGACTGGAGGCTTAGGTGATTAGGTAGGTCATGGCCGACACCCACGTTGGGCTTCCGCTTGAAGGTTGCCGAGTACATGTCGTGTAAACGACGGTAAGTGGTGAGAGCGTGTATGAAGAAGTACACCCCTGCAGGGTTAACATGATCTATTCGAATAGCCGCGTCCGCGGTAAAGGACTACTTGGTTGCCTATACAGTTCATAGACAAGTAAATGGAAACTAATAAAAGCCTTAAGATAAGTGTGAGTGCCGAGGATGGCTCTTCCGTAGGAAGACGGAGGCGGATCCTCGGTAGTGTATTGAAGTGGTGAGTAGCGGACTCGTGTGCGCAAAACCATTTCAAGTTGAAGTATCGTAGGATAGTCTAGCCAAGAGTCAAAGCTGGCTTGCTGCAATAACTCCACCAACCCTTCTTGATAATATGCATGTATGTAGGATCTGATGTAAGTCTTGCTGAGTACCTTTGTACTCGTGTTGCTATAATTTACATTTTACAGAAGACGCTGCAACCCCTTCTGATGGGTTCTACGTAGACGTTGACATCAACGAGTAGGCTAAAGGCCCAGGTGGTGATCCTGAGCTTGTGAAGGACCATGTAGTATAGCTAGGCTTTCCAAGCCTCTTTTATTTTACTAGTTGTCTGTACTCAGACAAGTTACTTCCGCTGCTGGTTTGTATGACTGTATGACTTGAATGCTGGGTCGTGAGACCCGTACCTTTGTGTATGTTATGTATGGCTCCCTGAGCCTTAAATAAAGTACTTGTGTCGTAGAGTCATGTTGTGATGCTTCGTTGTATTTGCACATATCGAGCATATTGTGTGTATGATTGAAATGATTGGTATGTGTGGGATCTGACTACCTAGTTGTTTATCTTTAGTAGCCTCTCTTACCGGGAAATGTCTCCTAGTGTTACCGCTGAGCCATGGTAGCTTGCTACTGCTCTGGAACACTTAGGCTGGCCGGCATGTGTCCTTCTTCGTTCCTGTGTCTGTCCCTTCGGGGAAATGTCACGCATTGAGTACCGGAGTCCTGTTAGCCCGCTACAGCCCGGTTTACCGGAGTCCTGCTAGCCCAGTGCTACAGCCCGGACCCACTTGCTGATGACCGACACGTTCGAAGCTGGGTCATGGATGCCTGTCCCTGTAAGTCTGTGCCACTTTGGGTTTACGACTAGTCATGTCAGCCCGGGCTCCTTATCATATGGATGCTAGCGACACTATCATATACGTGAGCCAAAAGGCGCAAACGGTCCCGGGCAAAGGTAAGGCGACACCCGTGGGGATACCGTGCGTGAGGCCGCAAAGTGATATGAGGTGTTACCGGCTAGATCGATGTGACATCGAGTCGGGGTCCTGACACCTGCAGTGGCATCGATGATTTGGTCGATGCGGGGGAGGGGGAAGGGATCCTTTGGGCAGGCTTTATTTAGGTCTTTGAAATCGACACATAGGCGCCAGGATTTGTCCTTCTTTGGTACCATTACCAGGTTTGCTAGCCAATCCAGATGTTTGATGTCTCTGATGAATCCGACTTCCAATAGTTTGGCTAGCTCTTCTCCCATTGCCTGTCTTTTGGGTTCGGAAAATCGTCGAAGAGCCTGTTTGACTGTCTTGAATCCTTTTACGATGTTTAGGCTGTGTTCTGCCAATCTGCGTGGGATTCCGGGCATATCCGAGGGGTGCCAGGCAAAAATGTCCCAATTTTCCTGAAGGAATTCTCGCAGTGCGGCGTCTACATCAGGGTTCAATTGTGCCCCGATGGAGGCCGTCTTTGTCAGGTCCATTGGCTGGACCTGGAATTTTACTATTTCATCTGCTGGTTTAAAGGAGGTGGACTTGGATCTCTTATCGAGTATCACATCGTCCCTATTCACCGTAGAGCGCAGCGCGGTGAGTTCCTCTGCCGCTAGGGCTTCGGATAGTGCCTCTAAGGCTAATGCGGCTGTCTTGTTTTCGGCGCGGAGTGCTATGTCCGGATTACTAACGAGAGTGATTATTCCGCCGGGCCCAGGCATTTTGAGCTTCATGTACCCATAATGGGGTACGGCTTGAAAAATTGTGAATGCCTCTCGTCCTAATATAGCGTGATATCCGCTGTTGAACGGGGCCACTTGGAACGTGACTTCTTCGGATCTGTAATTGTCCGGCGAGCCGAATACCACATCGAGTGTGATTTTTCCTGTGCAGCGCGCCTCCCGGCTAGGGATTATTCCTCTAAAGGTTGTGCTGCTTCGCTCAATGCGGCTCTAGTCTATTTCATTTTTTTGAAGGGTTTCCTCGTAGATGAGGTTTAATCCGCTGCCGCCATCCATGAGGACCTTTGTAAGTCGAAAGCCGTCCACTATTGGACTAAGTACCAGTGCGGCTGGAGCTCGGGCTGTTCGGAATTTAGGTTCGTCACTGGCGTTGAAGGTGATGGCTGTGTCGCTCCATGGATTAGTTGTTGCTACTTGGTAGACTTCGGCAAGGCTGCGGATTGTTCGTTTCCGCATATTGTTTGATGCGAAAGTCTCGAAGACTGTTGATACCGTACCGGTATTGTTGGAGTGGTTTTCCGGGGCTAGAAGCTCCTCTCCACTTTTGGCCACCTGCCGTAATATCCAACATGCTCGAAGGCTATGTGTTGGGACGACGCCTTCTGTACTGTGAATTTTACAGGGTCCGCTAAGCCATCCCTCCAGTACGGTTCCGTGCCCTCTATGGGGTATTTGCTTTTTGATTTTTGTATCTGGTGCCTGAGTGTAATGCACCCTTTTGTTGCGGACTAGGGTTGTATTCGGGGCCGGATTGTCCCAAAACTTATTTTCGGTTGTCCGGAAACTCTCCATCGCACAGTACTTTCATACTATGGACGCCAGGTCGGCGAAGCGTGTAATTTCACGACTGCTGACGGCGTTCAAGATTCCCTCGTCCGTGCAATTATTGCAAAAAATTGAGATTGCGTTTTCCTCTCGGTAGTCCTTTATCCTGTCCATAACCAGGAGGAATCTGGCCCAGTAGTGATGTACTGTCTCAGCGGGCTCTTGCCGGATTAGAGATAGATCGCATATTTCTGGGCGGGTGGGTGGAATTAAGTCCAGAACCCTACCCATCTCAAAGCTCGAGGGCCGAGAAGTTTCCAAATTTGGAAGCTTGGATTGCTGGACGTTGTCCAACGAGTCTAGTCCGATGCCTGACTTTAAGTTCAGTGCTTGATCGAAGTCCGTCCCTCCACGGGAATCCGGCATGGGGGGTTCGGGAGCCCGGACATGACTAGTTTTCAATACAGGAGAAGAGTCGCCGCATTGTTCCTCTACCACTGCAACGTGGTGGATGACCTGGGGGGAGTTAATCTCTCTCAGATCGGTTTTAAGCCCAATCTGATTGTAGTCTGTAGCGACTCCCAGGGCGGCGATGCGATCCAGGAGCTCGTTTACGGATGAGAGCTCTATTGGATCCAGCCGCTCGGCGAATTCCGAGCTGACGTGAAGATTGCTTTTGACGACTTGTGAGGTCATTGTCGAAGCGGTAGCCGGACAGGCGGTCATAAGAAAACCACCTAGCCGGATAGTTTGGCCGGCGGCCAAGGCTCCTTTGGCGAAAATACCGTCCTTGAATACGGGAGGAGGCATCCTTCCTATCGGTGACGGCACAGAGGAACTCTCAATGAAAGCACCAATGTCGGTGTCAAAACCAGCGGATCTCGGGTAGGGGGTCCCGAACTGTGTGTCTAGGCAGATGGTAACAGGAGACAAGGGACACGATGTTTTACCCAGGTTCGGGCCCTCTTGATGGAGGTAAAACCCTACGTCCTGCTTGATTGATATTCATATTGTGGATGTTTACAAGAGTGGATCTACCACGAGATCAAGGAGGCTAAACCCTAGAAGCTAGCCTATGGTATGATTGTAATGGTTGTTGTTGTCCTACGGACTAGAGCCATCCGGTTTATATAGACACAGGAGAGGGCTAGGGTTACATAGAGTCGGTTACAATGGTAGGAGATCTACGTATCCGTATCGCCAAGCTTGCCTTCCACGCCAAGGAAAGTCCCATCCAGACATGGGACGAAGTCTTCAATCCTGTATCTTCATAGTCTTGGAGTCCGGTCGATGATGATAGTCCGGCCGATGATAGTTCGGCCGATGGTGGTAGTCCGGCTATCCGGACACCCCCTAATCCGGGACTCCCTCACCAACCTTATAGCCAAAACCTTGTTGTAGTATGAGTGACTAAGTGATGACTATGTATGACATGCCAACATCAGATATCCTAACGCACCGTGTTAAATCTCCAAGGGCGGGCGCGACCACACGAGCGACGCGACGGTCGTGGTAGGCGCGACCATGATATGGGCTGCTGGCAGCCCTTGGATCTGAAATCAAACGGTCGCATGCTAAGTTGCTGAAAATTTGCAAAATAACCCTCCAGGATAGGATATTCACCATAGGTCTAGAATCACGCCATGCAACCGTTCGATCTCAGATCCAAGGGCTCTCGGAACCCTGTATCATGGGAGAATGGAAAGCCACTACCTTACTGTTCACACACTGGCAGTTCGCTCCTACTCGTCTCCGCATGTCCTTTAATACTACGGCGGTTCGCTCCTAGTCGTCCCGTCCTTTCACATTACGTCAGTTCCACTAATCCTAACCTTCCTCCCAAATCCATGGCGTCCCAAATCTTCCCGGTCGGCAGTGAGTACAAGGTTAGAACCATCACCGGTGATGAGTTCGACGTCATCTACACCCGTTCTTCCGCAACGGTGAAAGGATGCCTTTCTCGCTTCAGAGACATGTTCGAAGACTCAGATGATGAGTGGGTCGCTGGGCTAGATGTTGAGTACACCACAGTCCTGGGACGAGAGAAGGATCTAAAGGATGAAGAGAGGAAGAAGCCCGCCGTGATCCAGGTTTGCCTGCATGACTTATGCTTGGTCTACCACATATTCCATGCCGACGTTGAGTGCCAGGATTTTAAGGACTTCCTCGAGAGCAACCTAGTCAAATTCGTTACTATAGACTTTGGTAACGACAAAGAAGTCCTGCGTCGGATAGGCCTCGTTGTAGGAAACACCTTCAACCTCCAGAAGAATCGGCTGGTGCCCTCTCGTTAGGCTTCAATGCTGACCCTGGCAGGAGCCATGGTTCATCCTTCGTATGGTAAACCAGAGAAACCTCATTACATGTTTCATCGTCATGCATGGCAGCGGAATGTACTAGATATAGACCACATCCACTATGCTGTAATGGATGGCTACCTTTGCTTCAATATCTACAAGGGTTGGATGAAGAGCAACAACCAAGTTTGCGGTTCAAGCAAAGAAGTATCGGCCAAGAGGAAGAGGGACAAGGACGAAGTCGAGGACGTGGACAAGGACTCCGAGTAAGGTGGCAGTGTCGTTGCTCATGGTGGTTCTAAACTTCTAATGCAGTGTCTACCGGATTAGTTGCATAGTTTAATTTCAGGTGTGCTTAGTTTAATTTGAGGGGTGTGTTGTGCCGAGCCCCCAGCAGAACTATGTTATGTTTCTTCTCGTTACTTTAACTGTTCAGTATGTACATACTACTAGTATTTCTTTAATAGAATTTATCACCCCAATTAAGCACGTACTAGCTTTTTTAATAGTACTATATGCATAATTTGGCGACGAGTGCTCTATATATGTACCACCTTTTTTTTAATTTCAATTTTTGCTCCATGGCGCAATCTGTCGATAGTACTACTGTACAAAAGTATACATTTTTTAAAAGGCTAGAGTACTGTTCATCACATATATAGCCAGTTAAATTCTCAACCTAGAACGACGTGCATGCCATATAGTAAACCGATACGGAGGAAGTATAGTAAAAATGAGGTGATTTTACCGAGCGATCGGCGGGGGAGCATGGCCTGTCATGCGGTCCCACGTGTCATGATGTACCAAGGCGATGCACGTGTCCCTCTTGAGGTAGAAGCAATACTATGTGGTTTGAGATGATGGCGACCCGAAGTGTGAAATAATGGTTGCTTCGTCCGTCAAGGAAAGTGCGGCATTGTGATTTGACGTCTCATTGCTCATTACTACTACTGGACCGGTACAAGTGGGGTGCTGTAACGCCTCGGATTCGATGCGCTAGGTGTCTTCCAACTATTCGTCATTGTTGCCATGTCATTTGCTTGCGTCTTGCATTTTTCCATGTCATCATCTGCATTTCATCTGCTTGTTTTTCAAAACTTGCATCCGTTCGGGTTCCCCCGGTTCTCTTCGTTGTCTGTTCAGAGTCCAGACCTCTCGCGCACGCCCGTCGCCCCTCTCAGACCTTGTTTTGTGAGCGGGAGAAAAACGTTCTCGGAATGGACCAAGAGTTTCCGAGTGGCCTTGGTATAGCACCGGTAGACCTCCCGTCAAATTTCGTTCCATTTGGAGGTCGTTTGATGCCCCAAAGGTTAACCAGGTAGCCGCAAAGGCCTCTTTTGTGTGCAGCCCAACACCCCTCCAAAGTGGCCCAATAACCCATCCAAACACATCCATGCTCTCAGTCGTTCGATCACGATCGTGTGGGCGAAAACCGCACCTCATTTGGAGTCTCCTAGCTCCCTCTACCTATAAATATGTTCTCCTCGTCAAAATTCCGGGTCCAAAACCCTAGCCCCGTGCGCCTCCAAGTGCGCTCGCGCCGCCCGAGCGCCACCGCGTCCCCGACCGCCGGCGCGCCACTGCCGCGTTGCCCCGGCGCTGCCTCCGGCCCCGCGCACGACCACCGCCTTCGCGCCGCTCCGAACTCCGGCGACCGGATCCGTCCTGCCGCGATGAACTCCGGCGTTCCCCGACGAACTTCGGCCGCCGACTCCCTCCTACTCCGGCGAGCTCTGGATCTGCCTCGTTTTGCGCGCTCGGGGTCAAACCCTAGATCTGGCAGGTTGACCCCGGATTTCTTCCGTCTTTTTCTTGCAGTGATTTTTATGCCATGTTCATCGCATCATAACTCCATGCATACTGCTCCGTTTCGTGCGTGTGATATATCAAAATGTTCATCATGATGTGATCTTAATTTTGTTCCATTGTGTCATGCTTGTTTGAGTCCATATTGATGCCTAAATAATCATTGCAATAGTGCTATATGATGTTAATCTGCTGTCTGTTAATAGAACTTGGTGATTTGTCTTTTTCATTGCATTTTGTGTGTGCATCCTATGAGTTTGATGTCTACATGAGTGTTGAGCTAAATCATGCCATATTTACAATGGTGCAATCCATGTATTTTTATGATTCTTGTAGTGAGTTCATCGAGCTCGTGAAGTAGGGTACTTGTTGTTGCTGTTTTGCCAGTCTGAATCTGTTATAACATGATGTTATGTAAACCTACTGCTACAAGTCATTCTATGCATAATTTGTAGATGTTCCCTAAGGATGTTTTGTTATACATTTCATGCTCTATCCATTCGTGCCCCTGGTTGCATTTATATACTGCTTTAGCTTGTTGTAATCTTGCTCTCCAATTGCTAAATAATGTTGCTGTCAGCCTGTTAACATTAAGTTCAGTTTTTCCATGAGCTTTGCTAGTGATCCATGCACCCTATGAACTTGATCTTGCCAGTCTTAGCTTAACAACTATGTCTTCTTACTGTTGGTTACATTTCCATGCCATTTGTTGCTCTGTGGTGAGTTGTACAAGCTCACCAACATGCCTACTTATTGTTGTTCCTGCCATGTCTGAATCTGTCATATCCTTTGCCATGTTTACATGGATGCTACCATATTTTCTGTTGATCTTTGGAATAAGTTCAGTAAGGGAGTATTGTTCTTTGTCTTTAGTATTAGCATGCCATGCCTTTGTTTGCCGTGTTAAGTTCCTGTAACATGTTGTTTGATAACTCTAAACATTGCAACCTGATGTTATTCCTGTTAAGTCAAACTGTTATTATTTGCAATCTTGCCATGTCCTTTTGAGCATGTTATAATATTTTCTGGAGATAGCTCAGTGTTCATGTTTTGTAATGCTTTACATGTACTTCACGCCCATGCCTCTTGTTCTTATGTTGAGGTGCTGTAGCATATTGTTTTGATGCTTGCTAGATGCCTAGTTGCTGTTTTCGACACCTTGTATAGTGTGTATGTGTTGAACCGTTGCTCCGTTTTGAGTGTGCTCTATATGAAACTTGCTTACTTTTGCATGTAGTTTCATGTTATCATGTTGCATCCATGTTTTGAGAGTGTTTGCTTGATGTTTGTATGCATTTTGCATCAATGCCATGTTTAACTTGTTTTGCTCATATCTTCTAGGTCGTACTTCCGAACTAAATGAACTTTATATGTAACTTGACTAGAATTTCATGTAGATCCTCTTGTTGCTGTTTAACTTGTTGTTTAACAACTTCAACTTAATGTTTGTTCAGATCTGGACCAACTTCGAAACTTGCATATGAGGACTTACCGGAATTGTTATATGTTGTTCCCGGCCTCATTTAAACTTGCTTTGATGTGTTGCTCTTGTATGCATCATCTCTTGCCATAAGTAGCTTCATGTACCCTTGTCATGCATCATGCTTGTTGTGCATCATGTCTTGTATGTGTGTGGTGTCTTTACCATGTTGTGTGCTTCTTCTCGATAGTTCCTGTTTTGTTGCGATCGTGAGGATTCGTTCGTCTATGCTTGGTTCGGCTTCATCCGTTCGTCTTCTTCATGGACTCGTTCTTCTTCCTAGCGGGATTTCAGGCAAGATGACCGTCACCTTGGATCTTATTACTATCATTGCTATGCTAGTTGCTTCGTTCTATCGCTATGCTGCGCTTCCTATCACTTGTTCTTCAAGCCTCCCCAAATTGCCATGTCAGCCTCTAACCTTTTCACCCTTCCTAGCAAACCGTTGCTTGGCTATGTTACCGCTTTGCTCAGCCCCTCTTATAGCATTGTTAGTTGCAATTGAAGTTGAAGATTGCTCCATGATGGACATGATTATGTTGGGATATCACAATATCTCTTATTTAATTAATGCATCTATATACTTGGTAAAGGGTGGAAGACTCAGCCTTATGTCGGGTGTTTTGTTCCACTCTTGCCGCCCTAGTTTCCGTCATACCGGTGTTATGTTCCTTGATTTTGCGTTCCTTACGCGGTTGGGTGATTTATGGGACCCCCTTGATAGTTCGCTTTGAATAAAACTTGTCCAGCAAGGCCCAACCTTGGTTTTACCATTTGCCTCACCACCACATATACCCTTCCCTTGGGTCGGCCAACCCGAGGGTCATCTTTATTTTAGCCCCCTCGGGCCAGTGCTTCTCTAAGTGCTGGTCCAAACTGAGCCGCCTGTGGGGCCTCCTCAGGGAAACTTGAGGTCTGGTTTTACTCGTAGCCTGTCTCATCCGGTGTTGCTCTGAGAACGAGATATGTGCAGCTCCTATCGGGATTGTCGGCGCATCGGGCGGCTTTGCTGGCATTGTTTTACCATTGTTGAAATGTCTTGTAAACCGGGATTCCGAGACTGATCGGGTCTTCGTGGGAGAAGGAATATCCTTCATTGATCGTGAGAGATTGTGATGGGCTATGTTGGGAGACCCCTGCAGGGTTAAAACTTTTGAGAGCCATGCCCGCGGTTATGTGGTAGATGGGAATTTGATAATGTCCGGTTGTATATAACTTGACACCAGATACGAATTAAAACGCATCAACCGCGTGTGTAGCTGTGATGGTCTCTTTTCGGCGGAGTCCGGGAAGTGAACACGGTTTTGGGTTATGTTTGACTCAAGTAGGAGTTCAGGATCACCTCTTGATCATTTCTAGCTTCACGACCGTTCCATTGCTTCTCTTCTCGCTCTTGTTTGCGTATGATAGCCACCATATATGCTTAGTCGCTGCTGCAACCTCACCACTTATCCATTCCTTTACCCATTAAGCTTTGCTGGTCTTGATACCCATGGTAATGGGATTGCTGAGTCCTCGTGGCTCACAGACTACTACAACAACAGTTGCAGGTGCAGGTTATGCGATGATTGTGACGCGAGAGTGATGTTTGCTTGTTTTGGAGTTCTTCTTCTGCTTCTTCTTTGATCAGGGGATAGGTTCCAGGTCGGCAGCCTAGGCTAGCAGGGTGGATGTCGTTTGAGTTTCTGTTTGTGTTTCATCCGTAGTCGGATGGTGCTCTTATGTAAGATGATGTTGTATTCGTGTGGCATTGTATGCCTTTTGTATGTATCCCCATCTATTATGTAATGTTGATGTAATGATATCCACCTTGCAAAAGCTTATCAATATGTGGTTCTATCCTTGGTGGGACCTCTGAGTCTCTTTAGGATAGTATCGCATATTGGGCGTGACAAGTTGGTATCAGAGCCTCGACCGACCATAGGAGCCCCTTGATTGATCGTGTAGTTTGGCCATTGTCGAGTCTAGAAGAAAACTATTTTCGGAGTCTAGTTATATCGGAGAGTCGGAATTCTTTTTACTTCTCAACCCCTTCGTCGCTCTGGTGAGGAATGTTGACGTAGGTGTTTTGAATTACTCCTCTTCCCCTTCAAATTTTTCTTTAGGATCACGCAGTTGGTTTTCCGATACTTGTTCCTCAGCTCTTTTTATCCGGTGCATTTCTCGTCAAGTTGAATCGAGCCTCTTCATCTTTGCCAAGTTCAATCCTCAGTTGTTTTCTTTTCCCACCCGCCCACCCCTTTTTCATCTCGGAGCCGGAGTCCGTAATCGAGTATCCATCCTACTCGTGTGAAGCCTTTGCTTTCTTTCAACCAGTGTTTTATCTTCAAGATATTCGTCAGTTCCCCCTTCCAAGTTGCCTTTGTTTTCCCTCCCTCCCAACCCTTTTTTCTTCCCGGAGTCCGAGTCTCTTTCGACCATCAATTTCATTCGTGTGGAGCCTCTTCAGTCTTCCCTGAATCATTTCAACCAGTGAATTCTTGTCTCGTTCGTTATTCTTCATCCCTTTCTTTTTCTTTTTCCGGTGCACTCAACTCAAGTTTTTCGAGTTGATCACATTCTTTTCCTTGGATCAAGTATTCTCCTTGCTCGTTTACCTCTCGCCATTCAATCATTCCGGAGTTCGGAAGACATCTCAGGAGATTCGTCTGTGTTCCAATTAATTTGAGGTTGTCACCTCATTCAAATATTTCAATTGTTCCGGTGCATCATCTATCTGTTCAACAATCGTTTCCAACGGTGTTTTCTTTTAGTGGGCCCTAACCCACAGGTCTTTTCCCAGGATCTTACCTGACTTTTCTAATTTTTTCAGAGCTATTCCCGAATTCTTTTCAAAGCGTGACGTAAGAATGGATTCCATTAGTCACATGCCTTCTCCAAGATCGTTTTCAAAATCTTTTCATTTTTGGCTCAACCTCTTTGCTTTCCATTCTACCGGAGTATCTTAGTAATTTCGGTGGTGTTTCTCGTCGTCATTCTCAGCTTTGAAGATCGAAGAAGAGTTTTTCCTCTAAATCTTGTCCATTCTCTCGAAGTTTCGTGGTTCTAGGTTCATGTTACCCTCTCGAATTATTCCATTTGTCAGATATTCTTTTCTTACCCATCCGGAGTATGTCAGAAGTTGTTTTCCCATTTCTTTTCACCGGAGGCCATCATTCCAGAAGAATTCTTGTCCTTACATTTCAGCTACCGTTATCCAATTATCCCAGTGCTTCATTCAAGTGTTCTTTAATCAGCTCATGATCTCTTTGTTTTTTTACATCTAAATCCACTCGAGCATATTGGTTCTTCTAATTCTTCCCGGTGATTCATTCTCTTTCGTCAGTCATTACTGAATTCTTACGGTGGTTCCTTCAAATTCCTTTCCTTGGTTATCATATTAATTCATTCATTCTTTTCAATCCTACAGGTGGTTCATGAAAACCTTCTCAAGTTTGCGATATGTCACTTCTCAATCCTTTTCAAGAATAATAAGTAGTATGCAAAATCCATTGCTTGTCATCAATTTAATTTGATGAAGGATAAGCATACAATAAATCTTATTCTTATTTCATCCAAGCGAGTAATCCCTTCCTTCGGAGTTTGTTCTTGATGAATAAATTCTAGTTCCAAGTGTTTTCACCTTTTTCTTTTCCGAAGTTCGTTCTACGAGTTGACGGGACACATCAAAAGTACTCCAATGTATAGAGCCTTGCCTCTAAGGTAGGCCCCACATGGTTTGCCTCTTTTTTTAATTTAACATAGCGCGTCAAGTCACAATTTGTTTGTTCACCCATGGTAGATGATCCTCCCTCCACCAAGTGGACAACCAGTACACGTGCCAAATTACCATGTTGGCTGCCTTTTTCGTACAGAAATGAGCTCCACTGTGTACCCGCGCGAGTGTGGTTGGGAAAGAGACGGGAGTACATGCACCGTGCATGCACCTCTTCTCTTCGTGCACGTCCCCCACCTACGTGGGTGTGTGTGAGAGAGATACAAACCTAGACATAATGCATCGTCCATCCCCATGCCTCCGCCCAGTCCGACCACCAGTCACCACCACGCCCCACTCCTCCTCACCTTATCTCTCATCTTTCTCCCTCCATTTCTATATACAAGGGGCCACTATCAAAATTACAATTGGCAGATATACAAGGCCACTAACACTAATCGATGGAATATTAATGGTGTTTGCCTCATGGCACTAGCAAAGGAGGACATTAATTATCCCTTGCATACATGCGGGAGTTTGTAAAAAATGCATCTTGATGTTCCGTGCAATGCACGGGCATCTTACTAGTTCATGAAAACAACACATGGCAAAATTCCACGGCAAACGAGGGATTTGAATCTGTTGGGAGGGGCTATTTGGATCTTGCCTGGGGTAGCCAAAATATTGGCGACCCTTTTGTCCGCCGGTGCCTTTGCCACCGATGAACGAGGAATGGCTCGGGTGCTCATGCTGTCATGCATCCTCCAGCGCGCATGTTGGAGATGAGCTCGCACGAGCTGTGTTTTTTTGTCCCACAACGCCGCCCGAGCCGCCTGCAGACCGACCGGCGACCCACAAATTATGCCATCCAACCGTAGCCGCACACATTATGACAGCAACTCAACCAACTGGACGAAATTCACGCAAACACGTAGGCAAACTGATATTTCATATAAACAATGACGGAAATCATATAAAATATTGGATTTTCATACAAACATGATGGATTTCATTACATTCAAATGAACCACACGGTGCTAGTTCTGGATAGCACAGGTATAAAATACCTGGCCTAAATGGTCGCCCGCCGAGCGATTTGTGTTCCTCATGTCCGACAGCACGATCAACGGACTCCCGGGAGCCCCGAAGCTATATGCTTCAGTGCAAAGGACAGCTCGCTTTCCCACTGCCCAACTGATATCATTGGCTAGTGCCGAAGATGATGGTGGCCGGCACCGGTTCGAGTTCATCACCGGCCACTACTTCGCCATGGCCGGCACCGCCTCGAGTTCATCCTAACATTCCCCTCTTCCGTGGAGCCCATGCCGGGTCGACGAAGGTCCTTGCAACAAAAGGATCCGGCAAGACACCTGCTGTGTACGCCGGCATCGCCTCCGCGGTGGCCTTCATTGGACCCAAGCTGCGGCCGCCTCCCGTGTTCTACATCTCCTCGATGATGGCAGCAGATGCGGAGGCGCTGGCCACCGACTCGTCGCTCTCCGCACACCCGACTTCTGTCGCTGCTTGCATGACGCGGCCGTCGGCATGGGAGTCTCGGCCACAGAAACGGGAAACGTGGTACGAGGCGGCAGCGTGGATGGCAGCAACGATGCCCGTGTGCTGCTCCTCATCGAGCTGGCCTGGAGCAGCGAGTTGCTGAACCGCGCACCGGCTTGGGGAGACAACTAGCTCCGTCGGGCGAGGGGAGGGAGGTGGATCACCAAGCTGCATAGCTCGTATCCGGCGGGCTACCTAGCCGGCTTGGATGCGGCAAAATGGTGTAGGAGATAGGGGAGCGGCGGAGGTGTGCGATTCTTGGTCGGCGTTTGGCCTCGTTTAAATAGGAGATTAAATAGACAGCGGACGGGAGGAGCTCAGCCGGCGTTGCGTTTAACGCCGGCCCGGTCATGAACGGATGTGTGTCCAGAGTGGGTTTCTCGGCTTCCACACGGGCGGGTTTCATGGAGGCGTTTGAATGCGGCACGGAGGCAAGTTCACACGGGCATGCCGCGAGTGGCGCCCTCGACTCTGACCTAGGACACCGCCTCGTTCTTCCACTGACGTGTGGGCTCTTTGGATGCATGGCCCGCATGTCAATGACCCAACGCAGGCAGCGCACAGGAGAGGAACCTTTGGTGGGCCAGGGCGGTCAGAAGCGGGCATTTCATAAACCGATGATTGTTCATTGAGTGTGACGTCATCTTTTTCATGTAGATAAGCCTACTATGTTGATAGCCCGTTCGATACGTTGTGATTCATAAAGACCACTGCAAACATCAATGTTCTGCTTATCACAGATAAGATTGATTAATACCCGTAACAATCCATGTCCTTAACAAAGGGTGCATGCACGTATAGGTTGAGCGTGTGTCTTGCGTCGTGTGCTGTGTGCATGCAGGCGTGCGAGTGTTGCGTGCGTGCAACGGTATGTTTCAGTGTTGCATGCATGGGTGCGTACGTGCGTGTGTTCGTGAGTGCATGTGTATGTGTCAGTGTTGCACGCCAGCATGCGTGCGTGTGTACGTTATGTGTACGTGTCAGTGTTGCACGCCTACATGCGTGCGTTCTTGTGTGCGTGCATGTCTACGTGCGGGGTGAGGCTACACGTCAGTCTACTGACTTTTTCATCTCTGGTCATTAGATTTTCCAGCCGTTGGATACGAAATCAAGAGCCTCCAGTTTATCATCAAACTCCACCCCCCCTGAGTCGCCAGCCACCACCGGCCAAACCGCCAGCCCCCGCCGCCCACGGCCGGTCCACCCTACCCGAAACCACTCCCCACCACCGGTCTGCCGCCGCACTGGCCATCCCTCTAGCCCCCCCCCTCCCCTGCGCCGAGCTTTTCTTCTGGGGCTCCCCACCCCACCGCCCAATGAACACCCCCCAACCGCCGGTGACTGCCAACCAGAGGTCTCACGACTTCGAATACCCACCTAACACTAATTTATTACCATTTCTGTCCTTCATATACGCGCTGACGGGTGGGCCCTATGGAAATGTGCGTTGCTGAATGTGGACCGTTTGACTGGTCAATTGATCGTGTTATCAACAAATTACGGAGTTGTATGGTGAGCCAGTGACCGTATGATCACCCTAAAATATACTCCTATAACACAGTACAGACTCAAACTACCATTTCTTTCTTTCATATACGGGTTGATAGGTGGGCCCCACGGTTACGCGCCCCGATGGTGCAACACTAGTTGCGCCGCGTGGAACATTTGACTAGTCAATTGATTGTGTCATCAACAAAATACGGAGTTGTACGGGTGAGCCAATGACTGTATAATCATGACATGTATTTGTTTAACACGGTACAGACACAAGGGCTCATATATACGCGCAAGTACTTACCGCTATAAGCACACACACACGAACCCTACCCCTATGAGCACCTTCGAGAGAGTGGGCCAGCATATATGATCTTGAGATTTTACGAAGTCACCATAGTTTCCTCGTAGTCGAGTGGAACGTCTCCTCCCACTGAACGTACATCGCCGGAAAATACTGAAATTAACACAAGATAAATGCGAGTACCCGGACTTTAACCTTGGCGGGCTCGAGAAACCACTATCCTCTAACCATCCAACCACATGTTGGTTAGCACGACAAAATGTATGTGGTGACCGTGATGAGCTTATTCTGAAGTGCAGTGACCATATCGTGCTTTCGCTTGAAATACAATGACCGTAAGTGTCGTCAACAAAATACGGAGCACGCATCAAATGCAAAGTCCGTCAGTGTCATCAACAAAATATGGAGACGTATTGTGAGCTAGATAACGTTATACTATTGTATATGCTTATTTTCTTAGTGGCCGATTGCGTGTGTGGTGTGGTGGGCACATCATTTATAGTTGTGGTGGGTCAACATGAAGACTCATGGGTCGGTTCCATCCTGCTCCACATATAGGTTGGACCGAGACGTGTTATACGAAGACCCATGTGGAGGACTCGACGTACAACACGAAGCTACCAGAGTCGCGAAGGACTCTATCCCCACTGGTGATAAGCCGACTATATATGATTTGTAACCATAGGCCCTTAGTATGTTATACAAGCTTGGGGGCTAGTTCGTCGATAGTATACATACATGCACAATGCCTGGTATTCACGTGTACTTTGTACACACCCCTATCACTAATATACAGTACCAGGAGTAAGCTCTTTCTTTAACTACAAGGGTCCGATCCAAACTAGGGTAAAACTTTGCCTTGTATTACCATCCAGCCTAACAGCCAGGGATATCCTACCGAATGATATGATGAAATCATATCTGCCAACTACTAAGAAAGAGGTGTGTCAGGGGGGGGGGCAATGTGTGCGAGAGAGGCCTGAAGATAATGTGCGTACGGGAGACATGTAGGCACATATATGTGCATATAGAGGGCTAGTAGAGACCGTGCATGTGTATATATGCATGTGAGAGAAATAGTGTTTTCCAACTGAGATTAGTGAAAAGAGTGGTACATAGTAGTCATAAAGAGAGAGAGAGAGAGAAATAGAGAGAGCATGTGCGTGAGACACCCCGGCACCCTGAGGGAGATTGTGAGCATGTGTGAAAGAGAAATGTCGATACATATAAACCGTGTGCACTTATGCGTTAGATAGAGAGAGATATACAACGCGTTTGTGAGAACAGGGCGAGGCATAGTGCATCTACGTGCGGTTCTACGCATTAAATTAAAATATAAATGGCATTATTATTTTTGGATGAGATCATGAATTTTGAAAATTGCGTATGGACGAAAATCGGTCTATCAGACACCCATACTCTATTGAATTCTAGCATGTGCATGTGTTTATTTCATATTATCGATCCATAGATTGAGAGCGGTTTGAAATACAGGCAATGGATGCTTTTTCAATTCATATATAAACATTAATTAGTGCACTCCATGTTATTAGTGTGAAGCACTTTCTACATTTGTCACTTGCATGGATACATTCCAAATTGCTTGCTACAAAATAGAATACATGTCGAATTCAACATAAAGGGGGTTTCGAAGATTCGAATTCATAGGAAGTGCATTCATCTATTTGAACCCGAGATAATGGCATTTGTAAATCAGATGTAAAAGCGGGCATCAATCTTTGTTGTGAGTTTGAACATGCTATATATATATTCATACACATATCTAATTTTTTTTGCAACCAAGGAGATTATATC
Source organism: Triticum aestivum (assembly GCF_018294505.1). Taxonomy (NCBI): domain Eukaryota; kingdom Viridiplantae; phylum Streptophyta; class Magnoliopsida; order Poales; family Poaceae; genus Triticum; species Triticum aestivum. The sequence continues at coordinate 220,536,748 of NC_057804.1, read as the reverse complement.
TGGATCCATGCATGAACTAAGGTAAGTTGCATATTTTTTAATATATACTCGTGTACAATGTATATTCAAATGTGCCCCCTCCATTCCAAAATAACCGTAGCTTTAAGATTTTCAAGAGTAAAGATTTTTGAAGTTTGACAAATCCTGAAAGTTCAATTCAAGAGAACCGAAAACATTAATGCTTCTGCTCCCAAATATTGAACGAAGCGCCAAATAGGCCTCTGGTCACCCGAAACCACGCGAGACTAATGTTTGGTGGTAGGAAGTTACTATCCTGACTCTGGCCCGTGTAGCCTATCACACCGATGTCCAAAGGTCTAAACCGGGGTAGGTTTGTAACTTCACCAAGACGCCAGTCTCAACCGCCTCCGAGAAGCATTCATACACCGTGGGCGCCTAAATACCCATGCACTCGGCCGAAATCTATCCCGCCAACATTTGGGACACCTGACATGAACGTCCTACCCCCAACCCGCAATATGTCCAGAATTTTAGATGGGGGCAAAGTTTGTAACTTTCCCCAAATTTCAAACAAGCGCGTGTCAAACCGAAACATTGTTCCCCCTTAGTTCCCCGCCTCCCTCCGTTTCCCCATTCATACTCCATGGGCGCGAAAACGCCCTCTCCACCAGCCGCGAAACCCCAGCCTCCTCCGTCCTCCACCCCATAGCGGTCAATCCACCGCCGCCCTCCTCCATCATGCCGGAGCCGGTACCCCGACATCGTCATCCAACGCAACCGCAACCGCAACGCCCTCGAGGACTTAGCAGCTGAAGCCGAGGCAGAGCTGCCTCCACAATGCTGACACCGACGCCGACGTGCGCCATCCCAGAACCACTCCGACCATGCTGTCATGCGCCTCACTGCTGCGGCTCCACTATCGCAACCGTCCACCGCACTGGAGCTATTCCCTCTACGCCGTCGTTCGCCGCCTCGGATCTGCTTCCCCGCCGCGGACAGACGGCCACCACACCACACTCAACAACTTGGCCATGGGTTGGTCCAAGCTGCACCGTCCTTCACAACTTCTGGTTTCCGACGAACAACAAGAAGATCGTCGAAAAAACAGAAGGAGGACACAGCACTGCCAGCAGAAAGAGGTACTCTTCTTCCCTTATTCTTGCAAATCTTATGTCTTCACTCACACCGTATTCATCCCACGAAAGAAACTAGTTGAGCGCTTCTTACTACATCTTCTTCGTGATACTAAATGCACAAGGTTTCCTCCCTTTTACTGTTTCACCTTTGCTAGAGGTCAGTAGCTCGCCTGGATTTCAATTCAGGGTTAGTCGAACCGTAATTAAAAGAAGCAGCACCCTCTTAGGCGCGCGGAGCACCTAGTCCGCCTGTTCCCCGGGGAAGCGGCACATCGGTGTCTATCATAGGGGCGTCGGGTGCAGGAGCTGCTTGCGCCCGATCTGGAGGTCGGCGGGGCTTGAATGATGGTCGAGGGGGCGGTGCCAAGCACAGCGGTGTGGTGAGGTCAAGGGGAGGGCGCAGGCAGGGGAGGAATACTGGGCCGATGGTCGCTGGCATTTCGAGGAAGATCGTCAACACTGACTGGCTGGAGGTAGATGAAGGTGATCTGCCTGTTCTTTGTACATCGGATGGTGCAGAAAAAATGGACTGACCTATTTGCTTTCAGTCGACTATTATTTTCATAGGAGCCTGTAGTAATTTAGTGTGCCATGCATGTTGTAGAGCTATCATATGTCTCCTGTCATTTATTTCTCACCGACCTGCTATCTGCTACCTTTACACTGTACTAATTATGCACACACTTCACCCATACTCACACTATTGTTTTTTATGCATGGGTATTTCAGACTCTGATGCGGTGTTGATGAATGCAGAAAAGAAAACACAGAAGTCGCTCCAGTGTAATTTGAAGATAAGGACTAAGCATTTCAGCGCTCTAATGGGTGCAGTGTCAGTAGTTGGAGACAGTAAACGTAGCTCTGCAGTTGATGATCTCAATTGCCACACACAACCATCCCAGATGCTTGCTTTAACTTCGCGCTGTCAAATGTGGTTGCATGTTGCATATGGTGTCTAGCTTGTATTGCTTCCAATTTGGTTAAATTGCATCTGCTTACTTTACACATTATACCTTTGATAATGACATGCCTTCCTGTTTTTGATACATACTACATATGTCTATTAACCATGTTCGTACATCAAACTAATGCTCTTTTGTATCCCTCGTAAATCACTTATGATGAGACAGTCACCCCAGTGGGTTACTGTGAGACGCCCTACTCGTTTAAAGAGTGCAGTGTCATCCTCCCCACATGATTCTCAAGAAACAGCAAGGCTAAATGAAGATAGTCAACGTAGATCTCTAGTTGATCACCGCAATTCCCCCACACCACCATCGCAGGTGCTTGCTCTTACTTGGTAGTGTGATATGTGGTTGCATGTTGTATATGGTGTCTACCTTGTAATGCTTCTAATTAGGGTAAATTGCATCTGTTTAGTTAACACATTATACCTGTGAATATGACATGCCTTCCTGTTTTTGGTACATACTACGTCTTTCTATTAACCATGTTCTTACATCAAACTACTTTTCTTGTGTATCCCTCATCAATGCTCCTAATTTTTTAAATTGCATATCCTTAGCTTACACATTATACATGTGAATATGACACGCCTTCCTGTTTTTGGCACATACTACATCTGCCTATCACACAATGTTCTTACATCAAACTACTGTTCTTCTGTATCCTGCGTCTATCGCTTATGATGAGACAGTCACGCGCGTGGGTTAATATGAGATGCAATACTCTTATAAAGAGTGCAATTTCATCCTCTCCACATGATTCTCAAGAAACAACAAGCCTAAATGAAGATATTGAACGTAGCTTTGTACCTGAAGACCGCACTTCCCCTACACCACCATCATAGGTTCTTGCTCTAACTTCGCAGTGTGATATGTGGTTGCATGTTGCATACGGTGTCTAGCTTGTAATGCTTCTAATTAGGGTAAATTGCATCTGCTTAGTTTACACACTATACCTGTGAATATGACATGTGCCTTTCTATTTTTGGTACACACTACATCTATGTGTTAACCTTGTTCTTACATGAAAGTACCTCTCTTCTATATCCTGCATCAATCACTTATGATGAGTCACCTTTATTCGTTGCATATTGCGTATTATTTCTAGCATGTTGCCATGTATTGCTTCTAATTTGGTCAAATACATTTGTTAGGGCACCCTTTTAATTTGACAGAGTGATATTGGTTTCATCTTTCATATGGTTTCTAGCTTGCATCGATTATAACAAGTTCAAGCACCTTGTGCTTAGTTTACACTTTATACATCATACATGTCAATATGTCACGCCATCCTGTTTATCATACATATTCCATCCTCCTATCATGCGGCTGCCTTACATGAAAGTAGTGTTTGTCAGTATCATGCATCAATGAGTTCTGAAGAGGAAATTTTATTCCTTTTTCTTGTGGGTTTGACTTGACAAGGCAAAATCAAGAAAGAGGAAGGAAAAGAGTAAGGAAGGCGATGATGGTGGTTCTCTGGAGCAACGTAAACGGAGCATCTGTATCGATTCTCCTTGTACTGATAGTGCATTACAAGGTCCAAGTCTCCGCTCCCCTACTCCACCATCCAAGGTGCTTGCTCTAACTTGGCAGTGTGATATCTGGTTGCATGTTGCACATGGTGTCTAGATCGTATTGCTCCTAATTAGTGTAAACTGCATCTGCTTAGCTTACACATGATACATGTGAATATGACACGCTTTCCTGTTTTTGGTACATACTATATCTGTCTATCACACCATGTTCTTACATGAAACTACTCTTCTTGTGTATCCTGCATCAGTCACTTATGATGGGACACCTTTAAGTTGGCAGTGTGGTATTGGTTTGCATCTTGAATATGATTTCTAGCATGTATTGCTTCTAGTTTGATGAATGCCACCTATGACGAGACAGTTTTAACTTGGTAGAGTGATATTGATTACACCTTCCATATGGTGTCTTGCAGTGTTTCTAATTTGTTGAAGTGCCTTCTGCTTAGTTACCACATCATAGGTTTGAATATGTCAAGCCATCCATTTTTCGTACATATTCCATCCTCATATCATGACTTTGCCTTTCACTAGAGTAGTGTTCGTCGGTATCATGCATGAATGAGTTCTGAAGAGCGAATGATATTCCTTTTTCTTGTCAGTATGACCTCACAATGCAAAATCAATAAAGCTGAAGGAAATTGGCAAGGCATTGGATGATGGTGGTCCTTCCGAGCAACTGAAACGGAGGTTCTCTACAGATTCTACTCCCCCATCCTCCCAACAAGATTCGCAAGACAACGCATGGCTAGACAGTCAACGTAGTTGTGTAGATGATGAGCACATCTCCCCTACTCCACCATCACCGGTGCTTTCTCTAACTTGCACTATTATATGTGGTTGCATGTTGCGTATGATGTCTAGCTTGTATTGCTTCTAACTTTGTTGAATTGCATCTTCTTACTTTACACATAATGCATGTGAATATGACATGTGTTCCTGTTTCTACATCAGACTACTATTCTTGCATATCCCGCATCAGTCACTTATTATAAGGCACCTTTAAGTCGCCACTGTGATGCTGGTTGTGTCTTGCATATGATTTCTAGCATGTACTGCTTCTAATTTTTTGAAATGCCATACAGTTTGAACTTGGCAGAGTGATATTGGTTGCATCTTTCATATGGTGTCTAGCTTGCAGTGCTTCTAATTTGTTGAAATGCCTTCTGCTTAGTTACCACATCATAGGTGTGAATATATCACACCATCATGTTTTTCATACATATTCCATCCTCGCATCATGTGTTTGCCTTTCATCCGAGTAGTGTTCGTCAGTATCATGCATGAATGAGTTCTGAAGAGCAAATTTTATTCCTTTTTCTTATCGGTTTGACTTCCCAATGCAAAATCATTACAGCAGAAGGAAATTAATCCGGCAGTGGATGATGGTGGTCTTTCGGAGCAACTCAAACAGGGGGTCTCTACAGATTCGGAAGACAACACAAGGCTGGACAGTCAATGTAGTTGTGTAGATGATGAGCATATCTCCCTTACTCCACCATCACAAGTGCTTGCTCTAACTTGACACTATTATATGTGGTTGCATGTTGCGTATGATGTCTAGCTTGTATTGCTTCTAACTTGAATTGCATCTGCTTACTGTACACATAATGCCTATGAATATGACACGTGTTCCTATCTCTAGAACATACGTGTACATGATGAGCACATCTCCCCTAATCCACCATCACATGTGCTTGCTCTTACTTGGAATTGTTATACGTGGTTGTGTTTTCCGTATGATGTCTAGTTTGTATTGCTTCTGATTATGTTGAATTGCATCTGCGTAGCTTACAACTTATACCTGCAACGATCACTTACCCATAAGAAACATTTAACTTGGGACTGTGATGTAGGTTGCATCTTGCATTGTCTTCTAGCTTGTACTGCTTCTAATTTCTTGAAATGGCACTTACAACAAGACACTTTTTACCAGATAGAGTGATATTGGTTGCATGTTAATATGGTGCCTAGCTTTCATTTCTTCTAATTTTGTTGAAATGCCCTCCGCTTACTGTTTTTTCATACATATTCCATCCTCCTATCGTACGTGTGAATATGAAATGCTGTCTTTTTTGTATATATTCCATCCTCCTATCCTGCGCTTGCCTTACATCAAAGTAGTGTTCGTCTGTATCATCCATCAGCCAGTTATGCAGAGCTAATTTTATTCATCTTCTTGTGGTTTTGACTTCATAAGGCAATATCAGAAAATAGGAAGGAAAAGAGTAAGTTAGGGGATGTTGGTGGTCCTCCGCACCGACGCAAACAGAGACTCTCTAGATTTGCCACTGCTACTGCTAATGAAGTTGAAGTCCCAAGTCTACATGATGAGTTCATATCCCGTACTCCACCATTGCAGGTGTTGCTCTAAGTTGACAGTGTGATTATTGGTTTCATGTTGCATATGTTGTCTAGCCTGTATTTCTTCTATTTTGATTAAATTGCACCTGCTGAGTTTATACGTTATACATGTGCATATGACATGGCTTTCTGTGTCTAGAATACACTGCATCTATCTATCATACCATGTTCTTACATCAAAGTACTGCTGTTGTGTATCCCACATCAGTCACTCATGATTGGACGCTTTTAACATGGCAGTTTGATAGTGGTTGCATCTTGCATTGATTTCTACGTTGTACTGCTTCTAATTTTTCGAATTGCCACTTATGACAAGACACTTTTAACTTGGCAGAGTAATATTGGTTGCATCTTTCATATGGTGTCTAGCTTGCATTACTTCTATTTTCTTGAAAATCCTTCTGCTTAGTTGCACATCGTAGATGTGAATGTCATGCCGTCCTGTTTTTCTTACATATTCCATCTTCATGCGGTTGTCTTACATCAAAGTATTGCTTGTCTGTATCATGCATCAATGAGTTCTGAAGAGTGATTTTATTCTTTTGTGTTGTGGGTACAGCTTGACATGGCAAAGTCAAAAAAGAGTAAGGAAAGTAATATAGTAGGGAGTGCTGTTACTCGTCGAGTGAAACGAAAAAGGTTCTGTCGTCGAGATTCTGCTGGTACTTATAGTGCAGTAGAAGGTCCAAGTCCACCGGCTAAATCTACAAACACAGTATCACCTGCTCCACCAGCTGCAGCATCCGCTTCAACTGTACCAGCATCTCAACCAGTTACTCATTTGTTTGCTCCGGAACTGGGCAGTTCCCAAGCTTCCTTCACACCTAACACTACTTCCGAAGAACTGCTGACACAACAGGACTTGGCAAGATCAGATGAACCTCATGAGCATCAACACCAAGATGGTACCTGACCGAGTCAAGTTGCAGTTGCATGCTCCTTTACATGTGCTCTCACAGTTTGATGTACACTAACACTTTCCATATTCGTTGTTGAACTAGCACCACGGCGCAAGCGGAAACATACATCAGGGATAATGCTTGACAGATTAACAAAATCTAAAGGAGGAAGAATGGAGATCCATTTTGAGGCAGGTTTAAAAAGGCCACGTGATGCTATAGAGTCAACCAAGTTAGTATCAGAGGCAACCGTTGCCGTTAGGTGTCATGCATGTATCCTCCCAACGTGGATCCAGTACAGGAATGAGAAAGACAATACCCAGTTTAACACCTTCCTTGACCATTTATCCGTAAGTAATGTATTCATCGCAATTAGTAATATTGTCTTTCTCTGTCCCATATTTTCTAGCTTCCTCCTAATAAGACTCACATTCTTTCTTCAACAGATGAGGTTCAAGTTGGATCCGAAAGATGATGCAACTAAACAAGCATGCACTCATGTTTTTCAGTTTGCTCTGTGACAGTATCGGTACCACCTTAGAAAATCTCACTTTGAAGGCAAGGCTAACAATGAAATCGCCCAAACATCTCCAGTGGAATATATTACAGATGAAGACTGGACAACCCTCGTTAAACATTGGTCTGATCCAAAGTATCAGGTAGGCTATATGTATTTGATCAGACCACATATTGAACTTGTATTTATGTATGTGCCTTACAAGTGTATCTTCTTCTAGGCTAACTGTTTGAAGAACAAAACCAACCATTCTAAAGCGAAATTCCAACAGACAACAGGATCTCGTAGCTATATTGCAAACTGCGAGGCTCTTGTAAATAGCTGCTACTTCCTTCTTTTTTTCATGCCATATTATCATATCTATATTGACTTGTTCCAAATACAGAGGAAAGCCCGTGCGGACCAAAAAGAACCTGAACAGAATGCAGTGCAAATCTTCAAGGATTGCCACACTAGCAAGATGAAGGGCATGAGCACACCAGTTCAAGCCGCTGTTGTAAGTCCTTACTCCTCCTGCCTTGAACTGATTGGTACTATGATGTGTTCATTTAACTACTTGGTTCGCAGCCAATGCCAGTTACTCTGTTCACTTTTATACACAGTTGTCTTAACGTATCATTTCACCTTACATGGTTTAAAAGAGATGAAGGATATTATTTTTGTCTTGATCTGTAATCTAGTTGTTATGTTCACGTGCGCACACAATGATAAAATAGCCTATTTGTGTTATATCTGTTTGCCCATGATATGAATGATGTCATACTATGTTCATCCTACTTTAAACCATGTCTCTTTATCCTTAGATGTCAACGAATGTGAGGAAATAGACAATACAGTAGGCATGCTACATGGACATATGTTCCGAAATTGATTTTATTATGTAGTTGGCATTACAATACATGCTAATGTATTACAGTAGTTCACCAAAATAAGTTATGTATAAACGTTTAACCTACTTTGTTTGTTTTTATCTCATTAGTAACTTATCTGGTACACTAATCTAGAAATTCAAACTTTCAGGAAGCTATGGAACAAATGATTGAACAGCCACAACCACCTGAAGGTGACGAGGCTACTACAGGCACAATGTCACCTCTTGATGCAGTGCATCAGTATCTCTCCACTAACAGTGCAAAAAGCACCTTCCTGCGTAATTCTGGGTTGGTTGTCAAGGTAACCTCGTCCAAATCGCTGTCACGCCCAATGTGCGACCCTATCCAAAAGGAACTCGAAGGTCCCACCAAGGATAGACCCGCATATTGAAACGCTTTTGCAAGGTGGATATCATTACATCAACATTACATAATAGATGGGGATACATACATAAGGCATACAAAGCCACACGAATACAACATCACAATACATCAGAGCTTCATCCGACTATGGATGAATCACAAACAGAAACTCAAACGACATCCACCCTGCTAGCCCAGGCTGCCGACCTGGAACCTATCCCTGATCAAAGAAGAAGCAGAAGAAGAACTCCAATACAAGTAAACATCGCTCTCACGTCATGATCATTGCATAACCTGTACCTGCAACTGTTGTTGTAGTAATCTGTGAGCCACGAGGACTCAGCAATCCCATTACCATGGGTATCAAGACTAGCAAAGCTTAAAGGAAAGGAAGGGGTAAAGTGGTGAGGCTGCGGTAGCGACTAAGCATATATGGTGGCTAACATACGCAAATAAGAGCGAGAAGAGAGCAAAAGGAACAGTCGTCAACTAGTAATGATCAAGAAGTGATCCTGAACTCCTACTTACGTCAAACATAACCCAGAAACCATGTTCACTTCCCGGACTCCGCCGAAAAGAGACCATCACGGCTACACACACGGTTGATGCATTTTAATTCGTATCTGGTGTCAAGTTGTCTACAACCGAACATTAACAAATTCCCATCTACCAATAACCGGAGGCACGGCTTTCGAAAGATTATACCCTATAGGGGTGTCCCAACTTAGCCCATGACAAGCTCTCGCGATCAACGAAGGAATAGACCTTCTCCCAGGAAGACCTGATCAGACTCGGAATCCCGGTTTACAAGACATTTCGACAATGGTAAAACAAGACCAGCAAAGCCGCCCGATGCGCCCAAAAATCCCGATAGGAGCTGCACATATCTCGTTCTCAGGGCACACCGGATGAGCGAAGCGTACAGGAACCGACGTAACCCAAGTTGCCAAGGGATGGCCCCGCACGGTGGTCTAGTTCGGACCAACACTTAGACAAGCACTGGCCCGGGGGGGGGCTAAAATAAAGATGACCCTTGGGTTGGCCGACCCAAGGGAAAGGGTAGGTGGTGGTGAGGCAAATGGTAAAACCAAGGTTGGGCCTTGATGGAAGAGTTTTATTCAAAGCGAACTGTCAAGGGGGTCCCATAAATCACCCGACCGCGTAAGGAACGCAAAATCCGGGAACATAACACCGGTATGACGGAAACTAGGGCGGCAAGAGTGGAACAAAACACTAGGCAAAAGGCCGAGTCTTCCACCCTTTACCAAGTATATAGATGCATTAATAATATAAGAGATATTGTGATATCCCAACCAAAATCCTGTCCACCATGGAGAAATCTCAACTTCACCTGCAACTAGCAACGTTATAAGAGGGGCTGAGCAAAGCGGTAACATAGCCAAACAACGGTTTGCATAGGAAAGGTGTCAAAGGTTAGAGGTTCATGGCAATATGGGATGGCTTGATAAACAGGTGATAGGTAGCGCAGCATAGCGATAGAACGAAACAACTAGCATAGCAATGATAGTAGTGAGATCCATGAAAATGGTCATCTTGCCTGAAATCCCGCAAGGAAGAAGAACGAGTCCATGAAGAAGATGAACGGATGAAGCCGAACCAAGCGTAGATGAACGAATCCTCACGATCGCAACAGAAACAGGAACTATCAAAAAGAAGCACACAACATAGTAAACACACCACACATGAACATGGCATGATGCACAAACAAGCATGATGCATGACAAAGCTACATGAAGCTACTCATGGCAAGAGATGATGCAAACAAGAGCAACACATCAAGGCAAGTTTAAATGAGGCCGGGAACAACATATAACAATTCCGGTAAGTCCTCATATGCAAATTTCGAAGTTGGTCCAGATCTGAATAAACCTTATGTTCAATTTGTTAAACAGCAAGTTAAGATGCACCAAGATGATCTACACGAGATTCTAGTCAAGTTACATATAAAGTTCATTTAGTTCGGAGCTACGGCCTAGAAGATATGAGCAAAACAAGATAAACATGGCATTGATGCAAAATGCACCCAAACATCAAGCAAACACCTCAAAACAAGGATGCAACATGATAATATGAAACTACATGCAATTCTAAGCAAGTTTCATATAGAGCACACTCAAAACGGAGCAACGGTTCAACACATGCACACTATAAAAGTTTAAAGGACAAGCTGTCCAAAACAGCAACTAGGCATATTGCAAGCATCAAAACAACAAGCTACAGCATCTCAACATGAAAACAAAAGACATGGGCATGATGTACAGGTAAAGCATTACAAAACATGAACACTGAGCTAACTCCATAAATCACTAGAACATGCTCAAACACACATGGTAAGATTGCAAGTTATAACAATTCCAGACTTTGCAGAAAATAACATCACGATGCAATGTTTAGAGCTATCAAACAACATGTTACAGGAACTTATCATGGCAAACAATGGCATGGCATGAATCTACTAATTGCATAGATCAAAAGTCCCTTACTGACCATAAGCCAAAAAAGATCAGAAAAATGATGGCACCCACGTAAACATAGCAAGTTATATTACAGATTCAAACATGGCAGAAACAGAATTATGAAGGCATGTAGATGAGCTTGTGCAACTCACTACAGAGCAATATATGGCATGGCAAGGCACCCAACAGTAAGAAGACATATTTGTGAAGCTAAGCATGGCAATAGCAAGGTCATAGGGTGCATGGAACACTAGTAACAATCATGATAACAACTGAACATAATGTTAACAAGCTGACAGCAACATTATGAAGCAACTTTGGAGCAAGATATGAACAAGATACAGCAAGCTATAAATGTAACCAGGGGCATGAATATATAGAGCAAGACATGTAGATCAAAACATGTTTAGTGATAATCTCTAGATTATGCATAGAATGACTAGTAGCAGCAGGTTTATATGGCATCACGAAATAACAGATTCAGCCTAGCAAAACAGCAACATCATGTACCCTACTTAACAAGCTCAATACACTCACCACAAGTCATTGCATGACAAGATAAGCATAGCATCATCAAGAAGACATGTTTATGAAACAAACCAAGTCAAGAACAAGTTCATAGCATTCAAGGATCAACTATAGCAACCTTGGCCAAATTGAATAACATGTAAACAATCTGCCAGGAAACATTTTGAAGCAAAAGTAGAGCACGAAAATGACATGCTAGACTACTCCATAATTTCCAACAAGGGCATGAATGCATAGACAATAACCATAGGTTCAAAACATCCTTACTGAAGTATCTCAAAATATGCATGGATCTCTCTGTAGCATCAAGTTTACATGACATCAAAATAACAGCAGAACAGGGACTAAAATCAGCAACATCACGATGCCTAGTTTGCATGCTTGTGCTAGTCACCACATTGATCACAAAAATACATGGTAAGCACCTCTGTAAAGAAGATATGGCATAGTTCAAAACACATGTAGACATCAACCTCATAGGATGCACACATCAATCATGGCAAAAATGACAAAAGAGTTCGTTCTGTTAACAGACAGCAGAAAACATTATGAAGCACGCTTACAACGATGATTCAGGCATCTATATGACCTCAAATGAATATGATGCAATGGAATGAAATGATGTACTCATTGAGAAGAACAGGTTGACATATTACACGCACGAGACGGAGCTACGGATGCAGAGATACGATGCGATGAATATGGCATGAAAAATACACAGACTGGGGACTTAGCAGTTTCAGGAAAAAAACAGGTGGACGTAGAATACTAATCGACGCTCTGAGCGGGTTTTAGGCGGGGCTCACCTAGCGGGCTGAGCCCAGGTAGCAGAGGAGGCAGGCCGAGGAGGTGGACCGGGCCGGAACGTGGCCTGGGCCAGAGGTGGGCCTTGGAGGCCGGCTTGCTAGGCTAGGCCTCGGCGAGGTCGACCCATGAGGGGGAGGGGAAGCAGGCGACGCAGGGCGCATGCGGCTCGGCGGCGACAGCAAACTCGCCGGCGACGACGAAGAGGCCGGCGTGGATGGGAGAAGGCGGATCCGGGGCCAGGATGCCCGATCCGGCGAACGGCAGTTGTCGGGAACGCGGTTCCCGGCGATGAGGGGCCCCGGCGGCGCGGTGGAGAGCTTCGGGCGGCGCGGTGGAGAGCTTCGGGCGGCACAGTCGAGGCAGCGGCGCGGGAATCGGCGGGCGCGGGCGCGCACCGGCGACGAGGAGGCGGCGAGGAATCCGGCGAGCGCGGGCACGT